>NC_085050.1:71672488-71972788 GCF_963662255.1 Cinclus cinclus | reverse complement strand
CAAAGGGAGAGGTGGAGCTCCAGAACTGATTTATCCTATTGTACGAAACCCTTTGCCTCTTTTCTCACCCCTACACAATACAAGAACAAGGCAGCGTGAAGTAACAGCAGACATCAAAGACTAATTCAAATACTCAGGAGCCGCTGTGATTTTACACAAACCTCCTCCTCATTGTTTTTAGCTTTTATGCCTTCTCATGCGGCTGTTTGTGGGGGTGCAGGGAGCCAGACTACAATAAGAGACCAAAAGTGTTTCTGCTTCACTGTCATCAAAGCAGAGGTTTAACCTGAAAGGAAGTAAGGAAGAGAAAGGAGATGGCAAAACTGAAATACAACAGGTAGGAAACTGGAAGGAGACTGGGAGGCAGCAGAAGGGAAATACAGCTGTAACTTGGGGGCCCTGTGCATCCAGTCAAATCCTTGCACTTACCCTTAGTGCAAAGTGAAATAATCAGAGTGCTGGAGATAAACTAAGGTGAAATGTTACTGGTAGGCACAGCGTCCTGCTACTGCATCTGACAGAAATAATTGGCAGTTCTCAGAGGGGTAAATAACCATAATTTTCATTCTGAGTTTGATGGACGCCACATAACGTGCTCTTTGATAACTCCATTTTTCCCCCATCTAAATACACACTCCAAACTACACAAGGCATTAGGGAAGAGGCATCTGGCCAGATCCCATCTGCTAGATAACTGTCACTGACAATCACCATTTGCATTTGACTTTTTCATTATTTATTTTTTTTATCCAATAGCAAACTTGGCTTGTATTGAATTCTAGGACGATTAGGCTGTTTGATGTACAGTGGCAATTTCATGCTATTATACTTTTCATTTGATGTGCAGTCAGGACTCCCTAAATAAAACTACAGAAACTAAATTTCCTCAACAAAACTGACAACTGTAATGAGATTCTGGTAAAACTGGTTCAGAATATGACAATGGCTTTCCATGGCATAAAATTATATACTCTGTACACAAAGGATAACTGAACAAAAATACATCTGGTGTGTTTAAAACATCTGAGGTGTGAGGGAAGAACACTGTTGACAAGTCAAAGGTTCTGAGACACTTTCCTGAAAACCAGTACGGAAACAGAATGTAGACATAGCAGACTTGTGTGGAGAAGATGGTGGCTTTGACATTCTTTGCTCAGAGTACAGGTGAAGTAAATACATTACAGAAAAGACCTGTTCCTTAAACAGCACCTTTGCCCCCATAGGGTGAAGGAGTTACAGTAATTCATAGGGGTTTAGCAGTTAAAAAACATAAACGCCCTGCTTTGGCAAGTGAGTTGGTACGTGATTAATACAAATGCATTTTTGGAACAAAAATATTATGAAGAGCTATAAAAATACCAAATAATAAGGAAAAGAACAAACAAGAACATTTCCAATCACTGGCTAAAATGTTTTCTTCAGCACTGCTGTAGCACATATGTTAACTTGAAATGAGTCATTAATCTCTGGCTGTATTTCACTACCTCTTTTCCTTGCTCAGCTACAGAGTGAGGGATAATCTTTCAAAATTAAAGACCACCATTAGCACTAAGATCTAAACAACATAAAATGAGGAGAAACACCACTTAAGCAAAAAGTATCTGACACTATGAATATTTCAAGGAGCAGTTGCCCAGGTAGTGAAATTAAATATCACAGGAAAACAGAAGTACAAAACAGCAGCAAGAACTGCTTTTCTAGCAGGGAACTCTGTGGCTTTTCTTCCCTTCCTGTAGCCACAAGAAATATTTATAAACTCAATCTACAAGAATCATGCAGAAATGACAGATATTTTAGTATTTTGATTGCAGAGAGAATGTGCAGCATAAAAATGAGCTGTAGATATGTGAGAGTGAAGCCTTCAGAAATATCTGGACCTGAAGCTTCACGTTTTTTGACACACAAGAGAAGAGCCCTCGTAACTCACTGACACACCATATTACCCATATTTTTTTTCAAAATTGACACCAGTGAGAACAATAATTTAAACCATTTTATGCTTCACACAGATATTGGAACATCCTTCTCCTGCCATCAACACTTCAGATGCCTGACTAAGTCATCACTGTACTGCAGTAGCTAAGCAGAGAAGCACCTCTCCAGAAGAACGAGGTAACCTTGTTCCAGATTTGCACCTGCACTTGGACATAATTAAAATGATTTTGCTTCTGACTTGCTCACATGTTGTTTCTCAAGGCAAAAACCCTTAAAACTTTTCAACTGGCTACTCTTAACTACCTCAGATTGGATTAATCTCACAACATTTTGGACACATACAAGTACAGACAAGTGAGTTTGTTCTCTCAACTCCCCTCCCTTAATGTCAAGGGAGAGAAATCAGCACTTTCAGGGCACAATTCATCTTACCCTAAAACAGATTTTTAAGACAAATGTGACTCATCTGACCTATTTGCATTGGCTAAAGTGAGTCTAGACAACCAGCTCAAACACAGATATCTATCTACACTGTGGAGGAGGGTTAAATCCAGAGGGACCAATCATCCCCGTTGTGCTGTCATTTCAAAACAGGACAGGTGGTATCGAGGTGACAGTGGTCTGCTAAAATGGAATGGCACAGCAGGGGGAACCCAGCTTCACTTCCATCTGAACATTGTCCCAACAATCACCACTGAGATGGAAAGCACACAGCTAGTCAAGTTATTTCTGTGCTCTGGAAATAGCCAAAGTCTGAAAAGAAAGAGGAAGATTCTAGAAATTTCACCCTGTGTTGTATAACAAGTGCTGACTGCGTGGATGTACCAGATTTCATACAGCCTTTCAGCATGGACTGTTAAACATCACACAACGTTCTTCCAAATGATTCTTGTGACATCAATATTAGAAAAATTTCTGCTGAGAACTTTTCTTACAATTTCTGCCACCAATATTCCAATTAAATAATTTCTGAAAGGAAAATAAAAGAACAGGCTGCATGAATAAACAACTGACTGGGTCTCAGATATTAGACCATCAGACGACAAGGCGTGCTTCAGGGAACTTCTCATTTAAGTTTATCAAGATTCAGTGTATAGAGCACCAGCGCTTGTCTCTTAGCCCATACTTAAACTCTGATAGGGACTAAAACATCTGAGTTGTCATCTCACATATACATCTTTTTCCTAGAGCCTGCTGATTCCAAAGGCTCGCTCTGATTCATTGAATTAGGAAACGGATGGATGATCTGCAGAATTTTATTATGGTCTTTTGGTATCTTTCACCTATCTGAGAATTGGTAAGCCTGCAACTGCCCTAAAAAAATCAAAATTATTTAGCTATGTAGGCAAATACCTGAAAAATTATCCCAGAGATTTTCCACCCTGAACTGACAGAACAGATCCAACAGAATTAATGAGTCTATTTCAATTTAACGTTAAGCAACTTGTCACATGCCATACACAGTATATTTTTACTTATATGGAATCAATTATTCCTAAAGATGCTCCCTCTCTATATGACTGTACTAAAATCTTACACTAATATTTAGACAGCATAGCAAATGTTGGCAAATGTTTATTTTTTAATGACAAATCACCTACAGTTTCAGATCAAAGCTTCATCATGGTCATTGCACTTACAAGACGCAATTATGGTTTCCCAAGAGGTTACTTTAATTGTGGAATCTGGCTGCTGTCTCCAGAAATGGTGTCTGAAGTGTTGATGAGTGAGACATGAACAAGCTTTGCTGCTGTGTATAGTCTTATTTAAACTGTGCTCCTGCCTAATCACTCAGCTAGTTCAGAGAAACTGGACATGTGAGGCCACCAGCGTTCAGATCTGAAAACACTGAGCACGTAAAGGATACTGTGTGAATATGCACCGTGGATGGAATAAAGCCTTATGGCACGTGCTACACAGCCCAGATCTCTCCTACTAATTCCTCTCTTTCCCCAGGCTCTGGGCAGTTTGTGCTGGCAGTATTTGCACTTCTGGTTTGAAACACACTCACCCATATATTGATAGAACCTATCCTGCTCCTCCCTCAGAATGAAGCTATGCTTTTGGCATTACCAGGCAACATCTGTGACCGGAGACAGCCCATCCTCTCTGGGACTGCCTCCTCTCATCTGCATTAGCTGACCCCACCAAAAATTCCACTCACGTTTAAAATAAAGTTCAGGCCAATAACACACAGCCCGTGTTCCCAAGGGCCTGCCTGGATCTCACTTCTGCCTGAGCAAACACCCATCCTTACCACCAGCACAGCTCCCCTGACACACACACTGGCTGCAGGATCAGAACCTGGCAAGCAGAACTCTCATTCCCAGGGAGTCATTGCCTGTTTCAACTCACAAGGTCCCGCGCCCTCTAAGGAATTCCTGAAGAATTTCAGAGTTCATTTACAGGAAAAGAAATGCTCTACCTTTACATTCTACCAACACAGTGCCTTTCGCCTCTCATATGGTAACACTGGAGATGTCCTTTACAGTCAGTTGATCACTGATCATCACAGACCTCCTCCTGAGCAGAGGAGGACATTTCCCAGTTGTCCTGTCAACACTGCAAGTCAACACCTGCCACAGCACCTTCAAGGCTGGTTTATCAATGGGGATGCTCAAGAAATGAACTTGATGCAATATAAGTGACAGCTAATTAATGCTGAGGCTCTATCCAAGCGCCAAGAAGGAGGGGAGGCAAATCTCTCTCCCTAAGCTGGAAACTACTGCAAAAATTACTCCTGCAAAATACAGTTTTCTGAAACACAGACATATTCATCCTGCTGTTACAGCTGATGAGAACATTTTTTACAATTAATGACAAGAAAAAAAAAAAAAACCACCCCTAAAAAATTTACTTCCATAAAGGTTAAGCACAAGTCACTCCCAGATCAGGCAGATCACAGCATTGATCTTTTTTGAGCTTCTGTCAGATGGTGGGGAGGGAGGAGGAGAGACAAAGGAGATCATCTGACAGATGAGTCTCTCAACTTACATAGTACAGAGGAAGGAGTGGAGTGGGAGAGCTCAGACTCAAGCGATTGACTCTCTGAGTTTGCATTTCTCAAGGACTTGCCCGCTGAATTGATGGAAAGAAACACAACATATGAACAAACAAAGATGAAGAGGTAGAGTGTGATCAGACTCCTCAGCAGGCACTGGCAGCAGGAGCGGCCTCTGGGGCACGGCCAGGGTGGTGACCAGTGGGGTGAAGAAGCAATGGAAGAGGAGGAGTGGTGGGTGGAATTCAACCTCTCCATGTCCTCCTCCTTTGTGAAAGCTGTGTGAGGGTCAAGTACATGTGAAGGAAGAAAAAAAAAAGAAGGCCAAAAGAAAAATAATGATAATTTAATTAGAAGCAGCAAGAATTTAGAAAATCTTGAGCACACAAACAATGTTAATGATGTACTTTCAGGGCCAATGTGGGTGCCAAAGAACAGTTGTAAAGGTGGTAGGTGTGAGTGACTCTGTTCAGATGCCAGCACAGATTTACCCCTGTATCTGGTACTCAGATACAAAGGGCTTTGAAAGAGCTTTGGAAAAATTATTCTTAGACATTTGAATGATTTTTAAGGGATGTATGTTCCAAAATGAGTAGCTTAAATGGCTTTCTTTCTGCTGTCAAATAAAATCAGGCCAACAGGTATAAAATGAATTACAAATGTACCTTCCAGAGGCATTATGTAGCACAGGTAAATCACAGTTTGTCAAATCTGCAAGTGCCTTACAACTCAGCAATTTTCCCCATTGCCACGCATCATTCTTACTAATGCTTTTGTTAATTTGTCTCCGGGGGCAAAAACACACCGTGAGGAATTCAGATCTCCTGTCCATGGTAAATTTAACAACTCAGCTTTCTGTGGACAAAAATAATGGTGCTATTCCATAGCATTACTTGAAAAATCAAACCCATACCACAGAGATGCTGCCCAATAGTTCCAGTTTCATTACTACAGGAAGAAGAAATCCCACAAACAATCCCAGAAGAAGGCATTACTTACAGTCCAGTCCTCAGCCTGTTCTTCTTGTCCACTCCCGTCATATTTAGGAGGGATCACTGTCATGTAGATAAGCCCCTGATCGATGGTTAATGTCAGAAATTTATCTCAGCAAGGAACCTGAACCACAGCTTCAAGTCATTTCAGACTCAAATGATATAATTACCTTATTGCTTGAGTTATTAAAGCTCACTGCTGTTTGGCAAGCACTGTTTCTAGCAGAATAAAGATGTTCCAGTCCTAAAAGAGCTCAGTGTATCCATAAAGAAGGCAAAGTTACAAATACTAAGATTTTCAGTAAATAAAAAATGAAAAGCCTGATTTTACTGTCTTCAAGTTAAATACCTGCCTTCAAAAGTGAAAACAGGGCGAGACCCTGACACAAGAGGAGAATGCTCTAAGCATCCCGGACAGCTAGGAGGCAAATTTGATCCTGAGGATATGCTAATGATAGGTGATGTAAGACATTTTTAATTGCTCCCTGTGTTAACAAATCCTGACATCCCTAACACTCGGCACAGACTCTCACGCGCACCCGCTCCCACAGCACACGTGAGACACGAGCGTGCTGGGGGTGCTGTACCCCATTACACACCCGTGGGAGCCACACCTCTGCAAAGAGGCAAATCAGCACCCAAGAACAACTCCCCAAAGCCCTTGATGCACAACTGGATGTTCTCAGCCCGTGTGGGATGCAGGAAGGAAGGGGCCCTGGCCCTGTCTGTGCAGTGCAGCCATGGTGCTGGGATACCAGGAGCAGGAACAAGGTGCACAGCCCGCACGTCTCTGCAGGGCCATTCCCTGGGAGGTGTGGATCGCACTGCAATGCCACAAACCACACACTAATGCTACTGCTCAGTTACAGCCACAGCCCCTTGCTCCTTCCCATGAAGGACAGAAACTCTTCCCATGCTCTACTCCATGCTGCAAAGAAAAGCAAAAAGGTTTTAAATGTTCTTTATCATCTAAGGTGCAAAACGTACCTTCTAGGTCTCAAACGTGGTGACAAACATCTTGAGTCATCTTGAGCGTACGTGTAAGGACCTGGAGAATTCTCTCTCCTTCCTCTGAATCCCATTTGTCCCTATCAGTATTTTCTCTCCAGTGGCTGCTGCTGACAAGAGAACAGCTTTCTCACTGTTCTCCTACAAAATACACATCCAGGAGTCAAGCTTGGTGTGGGGGGAAATAACCTTTCCTAAGTGCCTTGCTAGTGCAGGAAGCTAGAGATTATAAGAGCGGGAGTGCCTATTCCCTGAAACATTCTACAAATTAGACCCTGGGGGCACTGTTAGCTTTAATTTATAAAAAACCAGTATAAACAACAGCCTCCAGAGGAAAGATGGGGAGCGTGAGAGGAATACTAGAAAGAGGAAAAAAAAAAAAAAGCAAGTTCATGAGCAATTAATAAGAGGGAGATCACATTATTCTTTTGAATAAACAGAAAATGAAATGCCTGCACACCGTGCAGGGAAAGACACAAACAAGATCCTGTTCCTCAGACCTGTGCTTTTCTGGTTTGGCAATACTAGATATTGTGGCCATCCAAGCTGCCCCTAAGTATGATACTGCAGAATCATATAAAAGAATTAGGCAAATTATTTTTATTGCTGTTTTTTTCGTATAATTGTATCCCCCGAGGCACAATTTTGTGTGCTAAGGTTCAGACAGAATTCTCTAAAAACCCTACTGTAATGACATTTATATTACATCATCACACAGAGGCCCTATAATTAAATTATTCATTTCATAAGCTTAGTTATTAAACTGCACCAAATAGTTGCAGGGAAGAAATACAAAACATTATGATTAAAGGTAAATTACATGGTATTTTCCAACTCATCAGCTGCAAATCCCTATCATTGTTCTCTCCTTCCACATTAACTCAAACCACCACCACTTTGCTGAATCCATTCTCCCTGTTTTATCTGACCATCACCTCTATCCCGTGTTTCACCTGTACATATACCATTGCTCCTTGAGGCCAAAAGCCCATCTTTTTGTGAATCAGAGACACACACCCACCCAATACTCCCTTTTGCAAATCCTTTGCACTTTATATCATGAGGCTATTAAAGGAGGTATGTGTAACATCACAGCTTAATGTTTAGAGGGGGAAAATGGAAACAGAAATATTATCTGTGAAGCTACAAAATTAAGTTAATAAAAAAAGTGTTGATGTCAGTTTTTTTGAAGAATAAAAGATGACTAAAATAAGTGTATGGGCAGAACAAAAAAGAAACCAAAAAAAACCACACTGGCATCTGAACAGAATAAAAATAAAAACGGTGACACACAAAACAAAAACCCCAACAAAACCAAACCCAAAACACAAATGCATGCTAAACATAAACCAAGTAAAAGCTACAAAGCACTGACTTAGACGTATGTAATCTACTTCTATTATTACTGGAACTAATATCTTAGCTAAAAAGTAGTAACTTTATACTCCTAACCCCAAAACATCATGGGAAATGGTGTTTTGGGAACTGAAAAGTTAAAGTTACATCTGAAACACATCTAAAGTAATTTCTTCTAAGAAAAGAAATACACTATTCTTTCATAAGATTCATTAGGGGTTTCTGTGTTTAATGGCCTACTGAAATACAACCACCAAACTCATGTTACTGCTTCTCCAAACATTTCAAGTGTAAAATCATACCTTTCACATCCTCATCTTCGATGGTCGTGTTGGAACTCTCTGTTGATTCCTGTTGAGAAGCAAATGTGAGTCGAACGTATAAAACAATCCAAGCCTTATCTGCGTGCCTTGGAAAAGGACAGGATTAGTTACAGGAATCATGCAAAGCCTTGAAGCGGGGTGGGATGTCATTCACAAAAAAAGGTCACACACTGACTGAGACATTTCCACCTGAAACGGGTGCCAAACATTGCCATTCTCCACAGGAGGGAACAGAAACACAATTCCTGCACCCTGATGCTTTTACTGCACAGGAATGTACAGGGAAGTTTTTTTTCTTTAACATCCAACTGTACAAAGTCCATCTGAAATGTATGAATTACTTCAGCCAAGTAGGAGAGCTTGCCATTTTAAGCTTGGTTTTTAAACCAACTGTGCAAAGTAAGTCATTCCGTTCCAATTCCACCTTCTAAATATGCAGGCTTCTGAAAGCCACAATTTACAAACAATTTTTTGCTCATAGGACTTATGCAAGGTCTCACAGTGATCTGAAGCATATTGGATCAGATTATATAATTTTTATACTGGGTTTTTTGATTTTTTTTTTTTTTAAGGAGATGGAGAATTGATGACTATATGGTAAGAATTTTGACAAATTAAGGGATCTTTGTAGCAGTGTTCTTCAAACAACCAGTCAAGCTGAGGAATGACTCATCTTTCAGACAGTTTATTCTTAAGCCATCACACTTAAAAAGGCAAGGATATTGTATCTCAGCCTTTCCTTAATTACCAGAAACATGAAATATAATGGGCAAATTCAACAGGGCACTGTCAAATCTAACAGCTGCAGAGAGCTGAAAAGTTTTAAGCGAGATTTTTTTTTTTAAATATCTATACTTTCTTGAGAAGTAAAACATTAATTTTTTTTTATTTGCAGCTCAAAACCAAAAACCGTTGTATTTAATTCTTTAAAGGATTTTACAATTAAATAATGAAATCAGTACATTTGCCAGTGCCCTTCATTTACTGTGTCCTCACAAGGCTGAGCCAAAGTAATGGTGGAGAGGGCCAATGCATTACTCAGACCTTCAAAACCCAAATGTGAATTGGTAAGTCGAACTAGAGGAATTAATTCACACACAAACAAAACTGAATGAGCCACCATGCTGTCCCTGCCCTGGCTGTGTTAGACATTCCACTCTACATGGATGGATCATGCTCCAGCACTTCAAATATTAGATAAAGTACTTACAAGTGAACAAAAACCTCACACAAATACGAGTTGTAAACATCATGCAAAGCTCACAGGGCAGATGTAGCCTCTAACACTGAAGCATCCACTCCAGTTGCCATACAACAAGGATCAGTCCTTCAGATAAATTTGGGAGGAACTCTCCACATTAAGGGGTCATTTGTTTGCTGTGACCTTTTGGGACATTGAGTATCTTAGTTGCTGAGATTATGTAATAAAATCAAGTAGATGTAGTCATGCCAATATTTTATCTGGGTTTTCTAGGTTCCAGTGGACTTCAGCGATAAAGATCAGCCTGCTGTTCAAACAAAGGCTGCTCGTGGCCTATGGGTTTAAACTTTGGGAACTGAAAGAGTATTAACATGAAAACACAGGTTCTGTGTTGGACAGATGCAGGGGACATAAAGGATCGGCACACACAAGCACAACACACACCATCAGTGCTTCCATGCTTGAGGAATGTCTGCGTGCGTTATTTCGTCACTCAGATCCACTCCTCCTCTTATGAAATAACCACACAGAGTTAAGACTAGATAAATGGGATGTGAATTAAGTCAGCACTGCAAACAGTGAAATTCTTGTCAAAGCGTAAATTCTTTTCAGGAAACCTAGGAACATGTGTTATATGTAAATGATGGTATTTCCTGGCCCTTCTCAAGTCCATGCATGAAAAAACAAAACAAAACAGAACACGTTTTAGGGATCAGCTGCCAGACGCAAACATCACAATACATGAGAAAAAGAAAAGAGCATGAAGAAAACACGCAAAAATCAAAAGACCTCTTTGTCATTTCAAATGTGAAATTTTTTTGGAAACTGCCCAGTGATGTTATGGAAGAAAACCAAAATCCTGTGCAAAAGACATGTCACAACACAGTGTATAAGCATGCTGAGAAACAGCAGATGGGATAAACTGAAATGACATTTCTGTCTGAGGTGACGACTGCATGTAAAACTCGCCGGGATCATCTCACCACACTCTGAGAGCAGCACTCTTAGCTTTCCCCTAGACTGCAGCATTTTTGGCTGAAATGAGAGAGACCCCCTGCTCCCTGAGCCAGGCTGCACAGGGCAGTGAGCTCTGCACATTGCTACCGATTCCCCCAAGAGCTCCAGGAGCTCAGAAGCAGCAGGACGCACGCAGCAGATGGACACGGATGAAAACAGGCTCGAGAGACACCGGGTGTAACAAAGACAGGAATGAGATTTTCCTTCACAAATTCTTGGAACAGCCCTACTGTGCTGTGGAATAGTGGATGGAATGTGTGGTGTGGAAAGGCAAGATGGAGTTGATTCTTTCTGAATACCTTATTTCCATCAGGGTTGTGGATTACTGTAGTTTGGGGCTCCTGAGCGAGAACAAAATAAAGAGAGAAAGTTCCCATTGGTAAATACATTTTCATTGGTGTGAGGGAGTGCAAGAAGAGCCAGCTCACAAATGCTGAACACTGACAAGAATTAAAACAAATGTTAACTGTCGCCAGGGGGTGAAACTGGATGTCTCTAACACAGATTTCCTCAAGAGCAAGCCAGCAAAAAAGGCCATCTCACCTAATGCAGCAGCATGCAGAGACCTTATTCAGGACCAGCGTGTGCAGGGCTTTGAAGCTCTGGGGACCTGCAGAGGCTCTTCTGGACGAGGGGAGGCCAAATGCTCCGTGTGCTTTCCTGTCTCAACCTGGACAGGCAGGGCAGCCACAAATCTTTAAGCTTTAATAACCTCTTCTCTTTAATCATGCTTGATTGTATCAGCACGAAGTGATCAACTTGAAACACAGCGGAATTGGTGAGGATTAAGGATGACTACCCCTAGATACTACCAAGCAAGCGAGAGAGATCCTCATGTCATTTACAAGTGTAATTTCCCCAGATCCTTTAACCTTACAAAAAGGTTCAATAATTTTGAAATGGCAGTCAGCCAGCATGCTTTCAGCATGGGCCATCAGGCACGGCTCCGTCTGGGAACAGACTTCCATAACCTCCTGCATGAAACCTGCTGCCTTGGCCTTAGGAAGAACTTACTGGATGCCTGAGTGCCAGCTGCTCAAAAAAATTCTAGGGAAAAATGCTTCCAAATGTGTGCAAAATACCCCATTTTCAAAGTTTTATATGTGCATGGGAAACAACAGGTCACAACACCATGTACTTAGGCACTGGCATTTACATTGGTGAGCCCTGTGATACACAGGTGCTTTAGAAACAGGGCTATTAATAAAACTGAGACTGAAGTAAACATCCAGGAACATTACTTTGATTTGTAATATGGCCTTAGCAGAGCTTATTAATGAGTAATGTCTCCTGCTGATTTAAATGGAAGAGAAACAAGAAAAATGTTTAGCTCTAGATGCCTCTTGATCCCAGAGAAGACTTGCAAAGTCCTGCTGAGTTTCAGGAAATATGGAATGAAAATCTGAATAAGGTCTGTTTTATGGCAGCCTAGTAATAATCCTGATAGCTCTCCTGGATGTCAATACTTTTAACTAAGACAAAGCCAAGAAAATAATAGAGCTGGTTTTTAAAAAATTTTGTTGGTGCAAAAGGTTAGCATTAGAAGGTGGAAACAGTCATCAGGCAAAGAGCTAAGAGCAACACCAAGCGCATTCTACTCACTTGCTGGCACAGCATGCAAAAAATTCAGCTACTGTTACAAATGCTATGACTCTACCGCATCCAGCTTCCATTTAATATTCTCTGTCAATAAACACGCTCTAATGGGTTTCCTCACAAAAAAAAAAGACAGCATAATTCAAACAAAAAAGGTTTTCCAAAACCTGTTTTTAGGAAGCACATGGAGTAAATGCATGAAAAAGCAAAAAAAAAAAAAAAAAAGAAAAGGGGGGAAAAATAGAAGGAAGAACAAACAGAAGACAGTCAAAAACTTCCAGATAGCATGAGAAGGAAAATTCCAGGTATACCAGCGCCGGGGTAGGAATATTTTCCTTGGGGCTGGTTACCACGTTGGTTTTGTTGTTTATCTGTAGGTATGCAGAAAACAGAAACAGACAGGCCTTAGAACTCACGGTAGGCACCGTATCTATATCTCTGCACACAACATCTATAGACAGGTATCGGTATCTATAGATAGATATAGATATGGAAATAAAGCATACAGAAAGATGAACTTAGGAACTTGTAGGAACACTAACACTAGCTCTGGGAGCTGGCTGGCAGCTCCTCCCCAAGGGCTGCCAGAGCCCTGCACCAAGGCCTAGATAAGGGATGGACGAGTTGAACTGAGACACTAAACAGATAGCCCTTAAATAGCAGCTAAGCACATCTAAGAAGAATAAAGAATTAATACGGGTTGTGACAAAGTCCTAAATAGCCCTGCATTTCGTGGCATGCAATGGTGTTAGGTCATTGCACCCAATAGTTCTTTATTTCTAATGAATTATCCCTACCATAAATAATATTTGATTATTCATAGCGCTCTGAGAATCTGTAATTTGTTCTACTGGCTTCTGATTCTACTCTGGAATAAATATGTCTGACAATAGAAAGAGACAGGTTCCCCTTTAGCTTTTTTGGGCTATTTTTAGCAGAAAATTGTTGGCAGCTTCTCAGTGTTGATACTGTGACTCGGAAGTGTGAGGTTTCCCACTATGGTACCTGTGGTATTAATCCAGCCATCAGCATCTCTCTATTTAACTCTACATATAGATCCTCATGATACTTCTTAAGCTTAGCATAGTGCTACACCTTCTGGTTTTATCTGTACAAAATATAAATTCAAATTAAACTGCCCAGCAGGAAGTTTGAAAGTATCTGGTCCTTTAAATGCATTTTTTAAGATTTAACTTTGATTAACATCATGGGGTATGGGAAGAACAGAAATACTAGAGAAATAATGTAGCGAGCCACTTTTTACATGCACTAAGAAGCAAGATTCAAGTATTGTAAAATTGGTTTGAAAGATGCATTTTTTTCTTCTCTAACAATGATGAGGAAAAAAATATTATGTACCTTTTGGTCATGTCTCATTTTAACAAGGGTCGTCCAAAGCATCATGCACAACTAGGTATATAGATACAGATCACCTGAAAAGACTTTGATCCAAAAAAACATGTTCTACTGAACCTTCTAGTCATAGTACTTAGCAATAAATGTGCAAAGCAAAACCAGAAATGCCTGAAATTGCACTGTTAATGGATTTTCCTAGAAATGTAATTAACTTTACGGAACGGAAAGAAATGAAATTCGCAGACTCCATATCCTCAGCACTTTTTGATGATTATTTTATTTTGGGCCAGGCGTGGCAACTGACTTGTGGATTTCAGGAACTGAGCCTGCAGCTGAAGTGAATCTTACTTAGGATATGTTTAAATTATGGAAATGTCCACAGGATTTGCAGTAATGAATTACAGACTGCAAATTTTCTAATTTTTAATGAGCATTTAAGTGGCTTTGAAGAATATAAAGTAGCTTCATTACCTAATCAGGGAAGATTATGTAGACGCTTATTTAATAATGCGCTTTGCCGTACAGAATAAAAATCATTCTCTTTGATTTAAAAGCAAAGTTCATGATGCTGTACAGCAGGAGGATGAGGAGCAGTTGTTTTTTAAACAAAGGTCTTTCTACAGAAGTTGTCATTAAGAGAACATACGAATCATTACTGAGTTGCAAGTGATCATGGCCTGACTTGGCTTAGCTAAATAAAGTCAAATAAATTTCATATCTCTATGCACCATTCAGCTGGAAGCTGTAGGACTGTCTGAAGTCAGGACAAGGAGAGAACAAACACATTTGTGTATAAAGTGTTTCAGGGGAGATCTAAGTCTTGGCAAGTATTTTACTTGCTTTGATATATATGGGATTCTGAGATGGGCAGAACCCTGAACTCCTTACTCAGGAAAAACCTTTAAAGAAAACCTCATCCATTTCCGTAAACCAAAGTTCTGCTGGAGATCTGTAGAAAATCAGGAACACAAACAAGGCTGCTTGACAGGAGACTAAACCTTCCATGCAAGACAAAAATTGCATGTCAAGTTGCATAACTACAAATTGATATTTTTGTGACAGTGTAGTCATTGAGAGACTACGATTAAAATGACCTCGGCGAAAAGCAAATAAACATAAAGGAAAAATATAAGGAAAGAAATGAAGATTTGACCAGATTTCATACATTGCTATTCAGTAACAGCTTAATACAAAAACTCGAGAGGTACCCCAAATGAGTACTCTTGCTGGAATACATAAGGAAAACAGGTTAGTCAAAGTTCAATTCCAATTTTGCCTGAGTAAGGAGAGCAGGCTTGGGTCCATACTCCCTTGGTGGAAGCCCTATGAAAATAAACAATATTCATTACAGCTACTGCTTAAAACTGCAGGAAACCTATTCAAAACTCCTTCAGCGAGATATCAAGAATCCAGCATTCATTAGGAACAGAGAGAGAGAGAATGTGATTCAAAATACAGTTATTTCTTCCATGTGAACAGAACTTGGCAAAACCCTTTGAAACTTGAGAGAAAACAGCAATAAGCTGAACAGTTTTCTCTCTCATAGAACAGACATTAATCTATGAATACATAGTGAATCTGGCATGTATTTTTAACAGCAAAGGGAAATAATTCCAAAAGGATTACGATAGTATCATACAAAACAGTTACTTCAAAGCTCATTTGTGCTTAACCCATGACCTTCAGTTTGTTGTGAAGGAGAAGGTTTTACTGCTGCATAGCTTGCCAGAAGTCACCCTCTGAGGTGTGACAGTAGTGCAGGACAGACACACACACGCTCCAAACAGCTGGGCACGACTGTAGAAATCATTATTGGCCATTTTCAATAGGATATGAAAATATTTTAACAAATAAAACCTGTATCTTGGGGCTTTATCTCTCACATGTTACTTCTGTAACAAAAAGTTAGCGCACACTTTGGGTTTGGGATCCTGGAAATAACCACACTGCACCTTGCCAGCGCCCCTCCTTTGGACACCATGGTTCCTGTCACTGGAATTCTGCACTCAGCCAAGGAACAGCAGGGCTGCTCACACCTGACCAGCAGTTTTTGCTGTCCGAGGAGAGTTGGCTTCCCAGTGCAAGGTGTGGATGAGGGCTGTCTGCCTTCTCTCTGCTGGCAGCAGCAGCAGGCAGAGCCCATCCTCACGAACACCTCCAAGATCACATTCCAAACCCCCATAAACAGCAACAGAGGAAGTTACTGTGTGGAGTCATGGAGGCCAAATGAACACAAGACTGGAGAGTAGGTTGAGGAGGAAGAGAAGTTACAGAGACTGTCAGCTGGGACATCTTGGGACACAGCCCCGAGCTGTGAAGGAAGCTAGCTGGGAAACTAGTGTGGGAAGGCTGGGAAATTGGCTTTTTTACTCCTGAGCTTTTAGCATGGTGATGGCACCTCGGGCTACAGTGGATCAATTAACGCAGCACCGTATCACTGTGCAGTGTGCTTTGTCTTGCATTTTATGATATTAATACTGTTAGCTTCTAAAATAAAGAGGTTATATAAATGAAGAGAAGGCTGTTACAAGATTACTATTTTGTTACTATTCTTATTTACTAAGAACAGCTGCATTGGCTGATGTTACATCTACTTTTTTGTTTTTGTATGTCCCCAGGTTAAAAAAAAGAGTAAAGACTTGCTTGAAAGAACGGCCGAACGATTCACTGTGGACGGCATATAGCAACTGCAGGCTTAAAATTCACAAGGTTGTACTTTAAAGTCTTGCAGTTCTCACAGTATGTTAACAAAGTTAATTGCAACTGTTTGATTTCTAAGTGTGAACATTTCACAGGAGGAAAAGAAATCTGTCGATAAAGATCCTCACCATCATCTGAACACTCGAACTGGACTTCCTTTTCTGAATTGACCAGTCAGAGAGAAAGGAAAAGAAGAAAACGTGACTGGTTGGATTTGCAGTATCAGTTCATGGAGTACAGCATATTTCTCTTTTGGCTTTTTTTTTTTTAAAATAAGAAAAAGACAGCTACAGCTGTTGGAAGGGGTCGAAAAATGCTACAGAGTATCTCAATACCAGCATCTCAATAACAGCAAGGACAAAAACAGACTTCCCCAGATGTACATTTACTCCCTTTGCTCCACATGACCATGCAGACTAACAGCAGACACATAACATGGGCTGAAAACCAGAGAACTGAATCCCAACAGGTGCAATTTAGGGAAATTTTGGCAACAATTGTTTCCCACATTATAATTGAAACTGTGATAGAACAAATAGCATTGTAAACCTGTAGGAGGAATAATATTTAAAAAGGAAAACTGGTCAGAGAGAGTGCATAAAATGTATCTATTCCACAATGAAACATGTTCAGGGTTTTCCAGCAGTGATAGAACCCTTCCAAATGTGTGCTTCTCCATGTGACTGGGATCTCCACTGCTTGGCAGCGAGAAGCACTGAAATGGGACTGTACTCATTTCTTTATAGGTCAGGCTAAGGATTTTTTGATTGGCAATGTGTGCATATGTCAGCCAGCAGGCAAAAATATACTCTGAATCTGGTAGTTAAGCAAGTATTTATGTTTTGTTAAAGTAAGACATTAAGATTAAATAGAAAATTAAAATTCAGGTCAAAGACACACTTCTGAGTAAACACACATATCACAGAAGAATACCTTTTGAATCTTACAATGAAAGCTTGAGGCATTATATTAGCCTTTAAGAATCCTCTGAGAAAAAAAAAAAAACCAAAAAAATTCTTTTCCTGCTGAGTGATTTTTGTTTCCTGATTTTTTTTCCAAAGTATTTATGCAGAACGCTTGTTTGTGAAGCATCTCTCCTCCTGCAGGGTCTGGTGACGTGAGAACAGGAGCTCTAAATCATGTACGAAAGCTGCCAAAATGTTCCCTTCTTAGCAAGGTCTCTTAGTCAGGATGAGCTGATCTGAGACAGTAAACCCCTCAAGTTCTGCCAAATATAGCAAGTACATCTGGCAGAACACACCTCATGTGGAGTCAAGCCTACCCGTACACTTGTGGTCTTCCACGAAATCTAATGGAAAGTCAAGGGGAAACACAGAGGCAATAGAGCTGCACATAAACACTGATGCCTAAAAAGCCCACCACCAAACCATTATTTACAAGTTAATTGATAACTCTGAGTCATTAATTAATTAAAAAACATTTTCTCCAGTAGTTTTCTATCTTCTGCTTACTTAAATGCTGGTTTTCAAGTCTTTGTTTTATTTCATTTCCAAGCTTCATCTATTAACTTTAACCACTTTAAACAACTAGTGAGAAGCACTTACTAACAGATTCTATGAAGGAAAGAAATAGCAATAATCAGCTGCAAAACCTGGCAGAAGTTACAGAGAGCTGGAGAGTAAGAAGAATACATCTTTGAAAAGGAAAACAGGTGTTTAACCTACCTTAACTCCATCTGGCTTTTTCAGTAAACTCTTGGCTGCTGTAAAAGGAGACAAATAATTTCAGTGTCAGGTGGTTCTCCTGAGGTCACCGAGCTGCGCAGCAAAGCCCCAGTGCCTCCCAGCTCCAGGTATGTTCTCAGCTTTTATTTCCTCCTTTTGTTTCTCTGAGCACAGGGAAGGAAATCTTTAGGAAAGCACCAATCCTTAGGATTTTTGAACATCTCTTTTACCACTGACTAAAGCCCTAGGTTGGCTGTACTTGTACAAGGAGAGAACTCCTTGAGTGGCAGAGAGGAAATGAAGCAGGGTGAGTGTAAAAGCAGCCGCTCTGGACATATCCATTTTCTCAACTGCAATATATTTCTATTTGATGATAAGGGGTAGTTTGAGACCACTATGAAAATGTATTGTTTGGATGGGGGGGACTCAGAGCAGGTGTCTGCAGAGCCCACTGGTATCGCACTGATGGTACCAGTACGCAAAATCCCCCCTGAGGACTTCCCACCGTGACAGCATCAGCCTCCTCGTGCGAAAGGGCAGCACAGTTGCAAGGAAGAAAGGAAGGAAAATTTGCTAGCAAAGGGTTGTTCTGGAGGGTTGCTGCCCATGAAGCAATAATAACAAATTCTAGGCTTGGCTTCAGCTTCTAATGAAATAATGCTATTTTCTGAATCGTGCTGTACACTGATCAAATTTCTTCAAAATTTCATCGGCCATAATGTTAGTCACATGTCAGGCTTTAAATTCCACCACTTAAAACGGGCATCAAATAATTCCAATTTAATAAATTTGGAAGGCTAACGTGCATACAAGCACAGCACAGCTCTGAACCTGAAAACATTCACAGCAGAAATACATGCTGGCTGACCTACCAAATCCATATAAACTATTCACTAAAGCGTAAATGCTTCGTGAATCGCTGCCAAAGACTTGAAGAATAATAAATTACACAACAAGCCTGTGTTATTGGGTTTGATTGATGTTTATTACCCAATCTTCCCATCAGAAAGTGTTCCACAGTGCTGTTTGTAACAAACTGCTGTTCTGTATATAAGGGAGACAGTGCTGACATGGAGCTCCTATCATTACTGGCATCCTTATCTTAAAAAAAACCCCCAAACCCCAAACCAATTGCATGCTCAAGGTTGCTCAGACTGGCTTAGGACACTGGGCCTACTGAATATGTGGATTACGTTTAAAGCTAATTCTTGTAATTGTGGCTTATTTTCAAGCTACATCTCCATTAAGTGCTCATTTTACAGCACAGAAGATGTAGGATCACCTCAGCAACTGTACAGAAATGACTAATGCCCATTATTGTATTGTTTACATGAAATAAACCCTGGAAAGTGAAGCCAGGTTGATGTTTCTAGCTTCACTAATATATCAGCCCTCCAAACGCAGTTCAATAACTATGGACATTAGCCAGCACTACCATTAGAACTCCCACACGGCCACGTCTTACAGCCAAAATGAACAAAAGTAAGTTTGCCTATACTGTGCAGCAGTATTGCTGCATGTTTTTATTTAAAGAAATACGTAAGTAAATATTGAAACCAAATTGTTCTCCACACACTTTGGAGATCGGACACTCCCCGTGGCAATGGGTGCTTGCAGGACCTGAGGCAAGAGGGCCTGAGATTTTACGTTACCATAAATATTATGGGCACTCCATTAACTTCAGGAATTTATTTAGGGAAAGCAAAGGGAAGGAGATATTTCTGAAACCTAAGGACAAAAAAACCCAGAAGTTAATAGCTTTCAAAGCGTGTTTTATAGCCTTAGCCCTTACAAAAACATATGGGAAAACATAAATTAGTTCTTACAGACTGCTCTAGGTCCTTTTGCTAAAATTGTGGGAGAAACTTCTGAGTTCTTTTGACGCTTGACAAACACTACATGTTCTATGTAAACAATTAAATGAGGCAGTAAAATGAGGGCACCACAAGCAATAACACGAAGTATTTATTGCATGTATAGCACTGCTGGCACGTCCTTTGGAATATGCCCAGCATGGATTACTGTGCACTACTGCATGTTACAGGACATATTCTGCCACTCTGCTGGGTTTGGCCTGCAGTGCATTTTCAATAGTATTTGGATTCATCGTTCTTTAATCACAGATACTGCATACAAATCAAATATTTAAAGAATTTGCAGGAGCGAAGCAATCAGCATATTCTAAATTAAGCCCACAAAGAGAGATTTCTGGCAACTACAAGCAAGAGCTATAAATAAAACCTAAGGCAGCGCTACTAGGCCAGAAAGCAGACTGGAAACAAATGGTTTGTGACAACATGGAGAAATTAAAGTGATTGAGGACAAACAGCAGCTCGGATTGAGAGGAGAAAAAAGATGTTCCTTTCACGTGCTGAGGGTCTTACCTCACAAGAAATATACATTCCACATAAAAGGAAGAAAAAAAAGGAAAATAAAACACTTTTATAACCACATCATTATGGACAAATGACCTTCATAAGCATGCTTTGCAATGAAATACAATGAATAAAGAAACCAAAGAAATGAAATGTCATCAAGAAAAAACATGGGTGGCTATGGTGTATAACAAGAGATGACAGGTGAAAAAAATAAAAAAAAAAAAAGTCAAAACCCCTGTTTGCTTCTCATGCTGAAATACTGTTTAAAAACTACTTCAGCTTTTTTGGTTCATGGAAGTTGAATTCAATCCTTACTTATATAGACAGTGACAGTTATCAAGAGGGATGAGGAATTATTTGTTTCTTTGATATTTAACAGTAATTCATTTTTACAAGAAGTGCAGCCTACAGCCTTCCCACCTTTTAAATGAATGGGCAGACACTGGAATTAATTCAGCACTAACTCAAGGTAATTTAGATAAATGCAGTCCTCTGTGTTTAGGTGTGTATTAAAGAAGGGAACTTAACTAAGAAAGAAATTGTATTTCAAGCACTATGCAAATTGAACAAGTTGTTCTCGCCTTGGTGATTATGTAATTGTTTTGGATGAGTCAGTGCTTATTATTATTCCAAACATGCCCAAAGCACTATCATGTTTTTGTCTGTACAGTAATTTATGTTACACTCCAATAGTTACATCACAGAGGAGGAGGATATGTAAAATTCCTGATTCAAATCTGCTGTTCTATTTCACTAGTCACTGGAAATCTCAAATGGCAAAATGAAAAATTCAACACAGCATCAATATTCTGGCAATTCCACTGCTTTGGACAATTCTAACTCTGCTAACAGCAATTTTAGCTTTTGCTATTAGGATTTGTTTAGTGCAAGATCTAAATCTCCAGGGTCATCAGGACAAAACTGTTTCATAAAGAGGAAATAACTCTCCTTACATCCAGCTAGGCGCTGCTGGGCATTAGAAAGAAAAGAGGGACTCATGTTACTACATTTCTGGCTCCTTAGCAAAGCAATAAAGAAATGAATGTGTACTGATGTTATTTTTAATACAGGATGCAAGAGAATCATGGAATGACTTTTCACACATACAAAAATATGTAAGTTCTAAATGTTGTTTGGTGATACTTGTGCATGTGGAGCTATATGCATAACTTCCAATTTGCCTGCAACAACACAGGCAGGAAAATGCTGCCTGTCTTCGAGAGGTAACAATCAAAAACCATGGAAGGAGCTCAAATTCTACAGAAAAATCAGATTGTCACCCATAAAAGAATTTCTTTGCCCAAAGAGATTAAATTCTTGTTTGCTTCACCACAGGAAATAACACGATATGTATCATACTTAGATGTTCCTGAACGAATGCTTAATTAGATCTCAGCCTACACAGACATCAAAATATAAAGACTGCATTAATCTGGAGCTCAATGAACATACCTGAGAAATTTCTGGTAGCCAGCATTGTTGTCAAAATGGCCCCCTGTGTACACACACATTTTTTCAAATTAGCATCACACTTGTGTAAAACTAAGAATGCCAACACAACACAACCAAAAGGAAAATACACGAGTAAAATGACACCAATTACTGAATTAACCCTGAGAGAATGGATTATCTCTGCATTAACTCTCATATGCCGTGACATGAGTGCATAAACTGTAATTTAATCTTAATTACACACTTATAAGCAATCTTGATATCTCAAATATTTACTAACTGGCAGTATGTAATGCACAAGCCCGGAGCATTCAGAGGCACAGCAATTATTCAAAATACATAGATGAATATGCAAGAGACTTTACTATTGTTCTTAGATTCTTTTTTTCAGGGAGGAATAGGAGTTTATTTGTAATGTGCCCATTACATAAGTTCACATGTGCACAGCTATCATGGCTGGCCAGGTAAAAACAAAGCATAATTCAGAAGAATAACCTTAAGGATTTTCCTTCAAGTGTGCCTAAATATAGAGGACTGTTACAGTTTTGAATTAAAGCAGAAAAGCTACATTCTATTCACTTTCGTGAAAAGTTTAAGCTCTTCAAACCAAAAGCTGATCTTCTACCAACAGGTCCTTTAAGATTAATATTTAGAAAAACTCTGCACAGAGACCATTTGTTTTGCACACCAAACACAAACACAAGTTTTCATTCTTACCTTTAGTTTTCTTCTTGCATTGAATTTCTTCAAGCAATCTACAGTCTCTTGTCTGTGCATCATAGAGGCAACAGTAGAACGTTGCTGAGGGAAGAGAAGAATTATTTTGAGGCACCCAGCCAGCTGTTTAGCAGTTTGTTTCCAACACACATTTTACAAACCCATGGTTCCCAGCTTGGGCCTTGATTTCTACCTTGTCTGACTATCCCATAGTGCTCCTTTTACTCAGCCTTTTCCATGTGTAAAATCCACTTGAAAAGTCATGGTGTGGAATACACTGACAAAAGGAGGAAAATCCTGGACCCAGGAACAGCATTGTCTAACTCAAAGTTACTTTCCTGCACTTGCTTCTCATTGAGAATTTAAAATAACACTCGAATTTTTGCAGAGAACATTCTGCACAACACAGTCAAGGCAAAGGACATAAATTTGCAAAAATCTTACCCCAAGCTGAGATCTCAATATAGATCACTATTGATCTTATCTGTGTAATTATAATTTTACAATTTATAGTTACACAGCTGCATGAACAAGAACAGAAGTTATCCCCTAAACACATTCACAACAGGCTGAACCAGACCATAAACTGCTTTGTCTGCCAAGTGATCGTGTTGAACATGTGGAAATTACTTACACAGATCCATGGATGCTTTAGTGCTTCTGATGCTGTGATACGTTTCGCTGGGTTGATGGTGAGCATTTTATTGATAAGGTCTTTTGCTTCAGGAGTCACCGTGTCCCACTCTGGTGAGGGGAACTTCAGAGAGAAAAACACATGTGTATATTGTCTTGTACAATCTTTCCACAATTTTACCTAGGGATCCAGTACTGGATTCAAAGAATAGAGCTTAAAAATTATAAGGCTCTTTCTTTACCTCATCATCATTTACAAATTACCTAAATCTGAGGGCCAACAGCCTCTTGTCTGTTTAACACAATATGATAACACAAGATGATGCTGCAGAATTCATATGCCACCATCTCATCAGTTCTTAACTTCTCCCTCTAGCAAACTCCTGCTTAAGGTACAATTATAAATAACTGAACAGACTGAGTAGGGTACGTACGTCATAAGCACCAGCTTTGATCTGCTGGTACAGCCTGTGTTGGTCTTCATCCCAGAAGGGAGGGTATCCCACCAGGAGGATGTACAGAATGACTCCTGCAGAAAATTCACACCAGTGTTAAGGGCTTTCAAGGAATAAACCCCAGAAATTAATTTTGCACCCAACAACCATGCAAAACAAAGGGATCATGAGTACCATCCCAGCCACTGGGATGGGAAAAATACTGCCCCTTCATATTGGGAAAAAAACAGTAGAAGTGGGGTTGACAAGGTAACCTCTTACAGAAAACACACAAAATCAGACCAGGAACACTGGAAATGTTGATCTAGCTGGAGAAATAATATCCCATGATTCCGGATGTTCTAGGAAAATGCATTTTTTACTTATGATTTCATCATGGCTTATACTGGCATCTGAAAGATTGTGTTGTAACTATTCTCATGCACAGCAAATTTAGGAAAGTCAAATTTCTCTGTAATTTGGTCAATAGGAAATTGAAAAAAACACCCATTAGCCTGACAGAGAAGATTCCCTGTGACTGAAGACAAGTGCTTTCATATATACAACCATATACAAAGTGTGGGTAGAACTGAAGTAAGGAAACCAGCCTCTGTTCCCAGTTGGGGAGCTGCCACTTGCCAGTACCTTGGAAGGCACTTTTGAGAACTGGAGGATAAAGCAATTGCTCTGTACTCCAGTTTAGAAAACTTTTAATTTTGCAGTTTATACCTGCAGATGGGGTATAGTGGTCAGAGAGAATTTCAGGCTCCTTGTGAACCAAAACTAAATGTCCAGCTCACAGTATGAGCTGGTGTGCTCTCTAACTAATTAGGCATCATACACCTGCAGCTATTTTTTTAATACTCTTTGAAAGTGTGTTGTGTAGACATGACCAAGAATGCCATGATAACAAAACTTAGTAAATAATTCTTAAAAAGAGAAGCTTGTAGGGTGTAACAAAAAATCCAATGACCTCTACTAGAAATTAATACTGAATTTATTTAAATACCTATTTTCTGATGCACAATATAATGTACCCTGGGTATTATTTCTCACACTTAAGACACCTTAGAGTGGACTGAATATGACTTTCAGAATAACTTCTTACCACATGCCCACATATCCACAGGTTTTCCATAAGGATCTTTTCGTAAGACTTCTGGAGAAAGGTATCCTGGAGTACCAGCAAAGCCTGTCAAAAGGCATATTAACTCTGGTCAAAACCTGTATGTGCTCTGCAAAAAGCAAGAGATTCTGCTCTCAGCCCACAAGAGCCAGGACAACATTTCCCAAGCCATGGACACGAACTGCTTCATTTGCCCCTTTGGTTTTTATGGCACGTGACCTAGAGGAAATGCTGACATTATGGGGGACCAACTAAAAAAGCAGAGGGGCACCTACTGTATCCTATATATAAGGAGATATTTGTTGCACAAAATTAGAGCTACATCTAATACCATCTTTCCACTGCAAAACTCATTTCTGCCACTTCATTCCACTTCTGGAAACCTCTTCACAAAAGTTTGCAGGAAGCATCTCTGAAGCAATCTGGCCTTTAAAATTTACATGTTCTTCATCCCTTATTCATTACCAGCAATGCTGTTTTCTCTGAGCAGAGATGCAAAACGTAGGAAGAAATATTACTTTTCTTAGGACACTATGATGGATAAAAACTTAATGACCACTGTCAGTCTGCACCATTTCAGTGACTATGTCTGCTCTTTGCCTAAAATAAAGGCTTGGGAATTCCTGAGAGGTGAGAATTTAGTGGCTTTCATGGAGGACCACATGCCATTTGTGCAATACCACCCTAGTTTCCACCAAACTCATGAGAGACGGTGATAACATATAAAGTCTACAGCTACAGAAAAAGAAGAAGCCTTTGCCCTGCAGTCATCAATTATTTTGGAGTGGGAGGAGGAAATGGAGGACCACATTCAGTAAATTCTACTGAGAAAAGAGCTAAAATATGGTCAAGAAAAATAAGCTTGTTTTTTTGCAGGCTCCTGATATGGAAGCTTGGAATTGTTAAGGAGTACTATCACACAGGAAACACATCTTAAGCTCCTTAGAGAAGCTGTAAAGTGGATGTCCCAAATGGCTTTAAATAGAGTGATGTTTTATATCTCTTCTTGGATGTAGTGCTCATTTTAAAGGGGAAGCAAAGCTGTCTTCACTCTAAAACTTACACAGCTCAATGAACATTATTAAGCAAGACTCAAAAATAAACTTTAAATCAAAAATAAATACAGTATTGAGCTAACCTTATCACTCAATAAAGGTACAAAATAGACCTAAAGTGAAATAATTGGTACAGTTTTAGTATTCAGAACCACAGAAGAGTTTGGATTTAAAGAACCTTGAAAACCATCTTTTTCCAGCCCCCTGCCATGGGCAGGGACACCTGCCACTAGACTAGGCTGCTCCAAGCCCTGTCCCTGGCCTTGCACGCTTCCAGGGATGGGGCAGCAACAGTTTCTCTGTGGAACCTGTGCCAGGGCCTCATCAGCCTCACAGGGAACAATTTTTTCCTAGTTTCTCATCTAAACTTACTCTTTCAGTCTGAAGTGATTCCTACTTGTCCTGTCATGACATGCTCTAGTAAAATAGTCTCTCCCCAAATATTCTGAGTGGTTGAAAACAGCAAACACAGAAGTACAGCCCTGACTTTGGTACCAAAAAAAAAAAAAACAAACCAAACCAAACCAAAAAAGAAAAAAAACCAACCAAAACCACCACCACCAAAAACAACAACAACAAAAAAAAGGCACACACAGAAATAGGTAACTGTAATTTATCAGGTTATTTTGTAACTGCTCAGAAGGGCCCCCAAACAAGGGTGTACTTTTCAGAATAGTACTGTTGCTTTTAGTACCTCCGTTAGCTAAAGCAACTTGCAAAGGTGGAAACTGACGGTGCAGCGTCAAGAAGAGATTGCAACACCTTGTACTCCTATTTCTCTAGGATTTCTAAGTGTCCAGAGGACCCAGCCAAAATCCATGCCTTTCTGAGCTCAACCTGCCTGAGGCCTTCCCAGTAAATTAAACACCTGCTAAGAGGGGGCAGGTTTCAAGGAATCACTGGGTTGGAAGAGACCTTCAAGATCATTGAGTCCAATCCATGCCCTAACCCCTCAACTAAACCATGGCAATGTTTCAACTAAACCCTGTCAGGCTTTCTACAAATAGGCAAAGAACAAGTTCGTTTTGCAAACATGCAAACCAGGAAAGTATGCTGTTGTATTCAAACACACAGAGTTTGAGCCAATTTCCTGCTGAGGCACAGCCATGGTTCAAGCAAAAAAGGGACTGTCACACCAGAGGACTACACCAGAGAAAAGGAAAAATGAAAAAAAAAAGAAAGAAAAGCATACTGATGCAGAGCTATAATTAGAATCAGAGCACGCCATGAGTCACTGAGTGCTGCAGAATCCAGCAGAAAGCAGAAAAATCTTCTAAAAGAAAGTGAGAAAGTTCAAAACGCCCAGTCCATCGGAGTTCATGTTCTGCCCTGTTAACTCAGTCCTAAAGCTGAAGGCAGACCCTTGGACCACTCTGGACAGGTTTTGCAGAGCGAGTTCCAGAAAGGGTACAGAACCCACTCATCTTACTGAGTACCACAGGTTTTCTTTACAGAAAGAGCCCCATTAGGCTACTTTCTTTTCATTACATTGCTGACTCCTCCTTACATACATTGTTTAAAGACATTCTGTTCCCTTCTCGCAATTTCTCATGATGCTATGAGTCTAAACAAAGCATTTCACAAGAACCAAATGACCAAAAAACAAAGTGCAAGATTTTACAGGGCACTGCAACCTCCTATGCATCACCTGCAGGTATTCTATGTACTGAAAATATTCCTTAAGTCAACTTCAATCTGCTGATTTTTTTCTTGAGATGCTTCCTGCTTACCTGATGCTTTTGTCATTGTAACAAACCACTTGTGTTTTGCCTTGTTTCTATTCCACTGCTTTTGTACTGGTCTGTTTGCTGATGCACAAGAGCAATCTCCTCCATCTTTTGTGGATTACTGAAATCCATTTATAAAAAGGCTGGATTTAAAAACAACAGGCTGGCTTATAAAGCTGCCAACATATGTCCAGTGGTACTGCCTGTGCATCTACATGTACTTAGAGCTGTGAACACTCAACCTCCAAACTCCCTACCCATAAAAAACTTTGTTCTTCTGCTCCAAGCTCACAACCACTTTGTTCCACTTCAAACTGCACTTTCTAGCTACTCTGAGGGAGAACAGGCAGCTGCTATAAATATTTTATTCTGTATTTTTTTCCACCTGGGCTTTAGAATAAATTTTTCCCCATGCTTCCCATCTGTTCAAAGAGGGTGGTACATGAGACACGTGTACCACAATTGTAGACGCACTATTGTTTAAAATTACCAGTATTAAATAATTTCCACCATTCTCCTTGGGGCATCTATTGACTGTAACAAGCAATCTCTAATTAGCATCTGGCTACAGCCTCAGGTGTTCAATCCCCCCTATTTCCCTTTCAGTGAAGTCACATTGCAAAGTGCTTCAGAAGCAAATATTCAGGTGTTTCCAGCTGACAGAGATCTGTTCAGCCAAAACCTTCTGATGACTGGGCAGGTACACACAGCACTATTACCCTACTGTCTTATTCCTCAGTCACCTGAGGGTAAACCACTGGTCTCCCTGCCAGGTTCTACACCCCTATTTCCTGCTTCTAGATACTCAAGAGAAAGAGGGAGAAAAGGGATTGTGTGCACCTAAGCCTAAATTTACAGGCTGACAGAAGCTAGGAATCAGGAAACCCAGGTTTTCCAGGGTCAGAGTCAAACACCCGCACGTTTCACCCTCTGGTGAGAGTGGGGCAGTTGGGGGGTATTAACCACACTGCTGAATAAACGGTGAGGAAAAAATGGTATTTACTTACCAAACCAAGCCTGTTGTTCTCCCTGGACTTCTATAGCCAATCCAAAGTCTGCCAATTTTACTGCCGCTCCCTTGGATTTGCTAGCTAGAAGTAAGTTCTCAGGCTTTATTCAGAGAGAGAAAACAATTGAGATGAAAAGATAAGTAAATACACTCGAGACTTTTTTTTTTTTAATTTTAGTTACAGTAGTCTGGAAAAGAACAAAAACTTAGAGGAGTGAAAAAGAGAAGAAACCCGTAAGTTTTTTCCATGAAATTGCAGAACTTGCACTTCTCATTGCTATCTGGAAAGAACCACCAGGTCTGTAACCAGCCTTCATGAGCTCATGCCAGCAAGACCAAGGACAGCATGGAGAGAAGGAAGAGATCCAGAATGGGCATATGGAGCTGTGACACCTGCTGGTGTGACAGGACAGCTCAGAGATTCCCAAGAGCTCACTACTGGAAAAATGGGGCAGGAAACAACCAAAAGAGATGGATTCATTGATGACTAGTCTAGCCCATGAAAACAGCCATGTTTTGCATGACATCCCAACAATAACAGCTTTATGATTGTACTTGTATTTAGAGAGCAGGTGTATTTACATTGCAAATCTTTCAGCAAAACCAGCACACCCACGTTTGTGCCTGCAAAGAACCTTTATAAATAAGAATGTTAGTTAGTGATAATTCCCACTTGGCTTTTTTTTTTTTTTAATAGGGTGTGTTGGTGACATCTGAAATTAAATGCTACGGTACACTCACACCATTAAAGGTAAAGGATTTGACCACAACAGTTGTGTTCATTCTGCTGTTTGTAATGAACCCTTTTAACTCCAGTTAGAAAATACATCAAATGTAAATTGCCCAAAGACAACTTTATTATATGAATGTTTGCTTTAAAAATACAACTAAAAAAATGCTGCAGCAATCAACTGATTATTTCAGAGAATTGTGACCCTCATAGCATTTTCTTGCCATATCTGTCTTTCCAATCTCCATGATTTTTAAAAAAGGTTTTGTTCTACATTTACAGAATAACAAAACCTCACTTTCACAGGCATTGCTGTAGCTCCACAGAAGCAATTTCTGCAGTGGCCTGTGACAAGGGACTTCACTACAGCCAGGCTGGTGCTGGGGCCCCAATCCTGCAAACTCTTCAACGCATGTTCCAGGTTCAACCCAGCAGCAATCATATCACTTCCAGGGGACTATTTATGTGATTGCAGTTAATCCCACACATGTACTGAGGTTGGAAACAATTAAGATCATAAGCCTCTTTCAGCAAAGCCTATCTTTAATACATGTCAGGTATCCAGCAAAATATACTTGAGCCTAAGTAAGACCTCAGCTGGGGCGACACTCCTATTAATTAACAACACAATGAGCCCTGACCAACTCCTTAATCTAAAGGTGGTTTTCTCCCCTCTCAACAAAGGAACAATTTTTTCAGCAAGTTACCAACATTGTCCTCTCACTCATCCCTTTGCTGTTCTGTCATAGATTAGACAATACCAAAAAACTTTCATCAATAGTTAGTTGATGAATCTTCTATTTTCACAGTTTTACAAATTCAGATGAAGGGCCCTCAGAACAAAATATTATCTTTATAGTCACTTAAATTATCAGTAACCACCTCAACTACATTATATGAAACACTGAATGCACAGCTGAGAACCCTTCTCTAGGTTCATCAAGACCGATTTAAGCAATGTCACACTCCTTGCCATTTAACAAGAATAATTTCAACACCTAGTCACACAAGGTTTCCTCTCAGAATGAGAGAAGTTCACAGTAATTAATTCCTGGAATGCCGTTCTTGTATAAACCTCTTAAAGCAATGGATGATCCTATTTGGTTGCGACCTCCAGGAAAGCCAAAAGCAATGAAAAGCCTCATCCTTTTGGATGACATACAAGCATTACCCCACCAAGCACATACCGCTTTCCCAAAAAGTGATTGTATTCAAAACACTGGTTTTGTGTTTTCTGATGCTGGTTTGCTTTTTCGTTGGCTTTTTTGGTTTCTGTTTTCCTCTTGGGATTGTTTTTTTATTCCATTGCATGTCTCTTCCCTGCAGAAGTACCACTTTAACAGATGAGTATGTTCCTCCAGAATTCCTGACTTACTCCCATGCCAAAGAAAACAGCCTTTTGGGCCATGCCATGTAGGACTGTGTGCTTAACTAACATGCAGCAGCCGTTTGAGGCTGGCCAGAGGCACGCAGGTAATTATCATGCATTAACTGGGAATGAGTGCAATTACTTGGGAAACATTAACAGCCCTGTGCAGGACTCCGGATTTGGCGGTGTCACCTCGTGCTCCCCGGCGATGGGTGGCAGCCAAACATGCACAATGGCACTGTTAACTGTTAAAATTACTTACAAATAAATTAACGTGATTTATGCCACACTTTTGCAAAGGTCTTTAGTCCTTAAGATACCAAGTATTTAAGTCTCTGTGCAATTTTCCTTGAATATACCTAAAGCAGCCACTCTTTGGTGGAAGAGCATCGTAACCACAAAATCATAAAAGTTGCACGAAAGCAGGAATGCAACAACCTGACCAGAACTGGAATTCCTACCTGTAAATGCACTTTTACTAGCTGGTAAAGCCAGGTTGTCACTGATAAGCTAAATTTTTTCTGGGTCTAGGATCCACCACCATTCTGACTTATGCCAGTGATTACAAACAGAGCAGCAATAAGCACTTCTGCAGGGCATAAGAGGCTGTAAAAGGTCTTGTCTGCTTGCTACTACATCAGCCTAGAAGGAAAGCTAAATAAAACAAGATCATCCAAAATCTCCCCACCCCCAAGCACACCATCACGCTGTAGACTGAGTTAATAGGAAAAAAAAAAATCCATCAAGTTTTGCAATTTAAGGATCCATGCCAGCCCATAAACACCTTCCACATCTTGCTGCTCTGCTCCTGGCATCTTCTTTTCAGCACACGGTGTTCTGCTCGGATTTCACCACAGTCTTCCATTTAATTATTTGGTTTTTTTGGCTTTTGCCACAAAACTGTAACTGAAGAAGGGTGGTTTTCTGCTTCCTCAAGTTTTCACTTTCCCAAATGAAATTGGGCACTATAGCTTGGAAGAAACACTTTTTCTCACACTGTTTTTTCAATTCAACCTGGATTTGCCAGAACAAGAAATCCACACATAGTCCAGAGCAGGCAACAACTGGATTTAATGCCTTCCCCAGGAAAAAGCTGGTTTGTGTGAGTATATGAAAAGCAATAGAAAGCATCCCTTATTCCATCAGCTTGCATAGGTACAACCCTGTTTCTTAAAATTCCTTTTGGTGCTAGAAGCATAGGACTGCATGTATGGTGTGGACAGGAACCACTGGAGCAGTTGGACAAATTTGACATCCTTTCATTCAGTCATTCCATGTCATCCAACTGCCATACAAGATCTACGGATTGGACAGAGATTTGCCAGTCTCCTGTTGTACAACTGCGACACAGAAAAATCCAGAAGTGCAAAATGGGTAGAAAATTTGGGGTCTGCATCTTTGAAACTCATCTTGCTGCTCCCTGTGCTTTTGGAGCAAACTCCTTTGTGTTCCTTGATGACAACAATATAGACCTTCTAGTCAGACAAGAACAGTTTGTTTGGGAGTGAAGGCTGGCAAGAAAGGGGACAGCATTCTGATTCCAACGTTATTACTCATTATAACCACTAGAAACTCTCATTCTAGGAGGGAATTTCTGCTCCACAGAACTCGCTCAGAAAGAAAAACTAAAGGCACTAAAGGCCAAGAATCTGTGCCACAAGTGATTAGTGTGTTTTGCTGCCTTAGCCCACATACCATTTTTTCTTTCTGCCTCACAAAGGATCTGATGGTTCAGACTTCCACTGGATTTCAAAATAAACTGTCTTCTTTTCCTTGAGGATCGTGAAGCTCAAATGCCCAAAAGGTAGGCTTACTACAAGCTCTGGGACAGCCTTCTCTCTTGGACCTCATCTTGCTTCTCTCCTTGCCAACATATTTTCAAGACAGAGAGCAGCAGATGCCTCTAGCCATTTGGATAAGTACACAGTTGACAAAGAAGGAGTGCTTTCTCAGCAGAGTTTTCTTTAGAAAGGTTTCTATCCCAGTGTTAAAGCTCTTCTGGAAGGAACTGGACTCCTCAAGTGACTGTGGTGAGAACACTGTAGAAATTCCTGCTTTTTAAAGATGTTTTGTAGCCCAGCCATCATCTGGAGGAGGGAGAGGTCTGTGTGCCAATCATCCCAGAGCAGCTGGCCTTCCGTCACTGAAATGCACGGCATGCTTCCCAGATGCACTCCAAATTCTGCTGATGAGAGATGGGAAGTTGCCCTCATGCCCCGCCCCAAAAGCTCTGCATGACACAGAGGCAGACCGTGTATCCAACGAATACACGCAGCGCTCGAAAAGCACTGCTTGTTCTCCCTGTACTGCCAGGTACTGACCAGCCTCGAGCAGATTCCCTCTGGTGAGCACGATCTCGTTCTTAAACGTATGCGAAGCCAAGTTAAAAATAAATGAACCAAGGGGAAAAACAGAAAGAGGGAAGCATTTACATTTCGGCTGCTGGCGGCCCTGTGGGGCAGGGATGCTGCTCCGTGCGGGCGGCGGGGCAGCAGCAGCACTCACCTTGAGGTCGCGATGGACCACGCCCATCTGATGGCAGTGCAGCACGGCCTCCAGGATCTGCTGAATGCAATGACTGCATGCAAACACCATGGGCGCCCGTTAGTTCCAGCATCAGGCGGCGGGGCGGCGGCCGAGGGCGAGGCCGGGCGTGGCTGCGCTGCCGCCCTGCCCTGCCCTGCCCTGCCCTGCCCTGTCCCTCGCCGCCCCGCTCGGAGCGCGACGGCCTCAGGCTCGGCGGGGCGGGGCGGGGCTGCCCTCAGAGACAGGCGGCGGGGTGGCTGCCTTGGCTTGGCTGCCGAATTAACACCGACGTCTTTTTTCGTGATAGCTTTTTAAAGGAAGAAATTTAGCCGCTAATTCAAGGTCCCGTTAAATATTTGGCATGCTCTGCGCTTTCTGCTCCTCGCTTACTCAGAGCCTTCGCGGAGGCATTAAAGACTTGTTAGAAATGGTTAGGAATCGCGGCGACCATGGAGGCGGTCCCCAAGCCCCCTCCAAGCCAGGTGCTCCAGGTCAATAACGAGCTCCCGGCCGCCTGACTGAGCCGGCAATAAGCGGCGTTTGCCTGAGCGCGGCGGCGTGCGGCCCCCCCGCTCGCTCAGCCGCTGCCCCCCGGGCCTCAGCCCGGCCGCGGCGGTCGCGTCTGCAGGCTGACATACATCACGGCCAGGGGTCACCTCCGTGTGTCCGCACAGCCGCTGCGGGACAGCCCCGGCTGCGGCACCTGGCGCAGCGCGGGCAGAGCCCGGCGCCTCGGCCGGAGACAGCGTTTGGGCAGCCGCTCCCCTTTTGGCCGTGATGTATATTAGGCCTGTAGACTTGCAAACTGGAAAGAGGCGTCATGCAGCATCGGTTGGACCGGTCGTTCAGAGGGTGAATAGGATAGGCAAGGGAACATCGCAGACATCCCACCCTCTGCCCCTACCCGGCGGAAAGAAAACCCCAAAATTCTTATATCCAATTGATGGGCACCAGATACTGACCTTCAGGTCTCTGTGAACTATGCCATTTAGATGACAATGATTAACACTTTCTAGAATCTGCTGTATACAATGACTGCAAAGATACAAGGGCAGAATGGAAGGGAGAACATTTTAAAGGCACATAATCACATTAAATACAAAATAAAATCAAACTTAAAAAAAAAAGGTAAAGAACAAAAACAATTTTACACCTCTCGACAAGTCTTGATTGTAGTTTGAACTGGAACAATAACATTGCTCAATATAGAGATATTTCCAGCTCCAACACATCCAAAAAACGTAAAACCAAAACCAAACCGAAAAAGACATTTAACATGGAACATATGACACCTGTGAGACAGAATCATCGGACTGTATTTTGATTCAGCAGTATGGAAGCTTTTTCCAAAAACTGCCACAGGAAAAATAAAGTGGAGGCAGTAAAACAATTAGTGGCATGTTTTGGTTTTCTTAATTTTTTTGCGGTGAAGTTAACATTACAACAAGGACTCAAACAAGAAAATGGTCAGAAATGAGATGATGTACAGAAAACAAATGAAACAAAAAAAGTCAAAAGCTAAGGAAAAGCAAAACACTTTTCATTTTGTATTGAACCGTTTCTTTAAAACAATTAGTAGAATAAAGCCAAGTCATTCAAAAAGGTGGCATGCATTTTTATTTAAAATAGAGTCCAGCTCTAGTTTAGTTAGCAGTCAGTTGGGGAGTTCAAATCCACACCGAAAATTTAGACAAATGTTTTAGTCGGGTGCTTTTAATAACTGATCTAGCACCTTTTCTTCCATACCCAGGTTTGCAAGTTTTGGCCAGTCTATGATGCCAAAAAGCACAACTAAAATATTAATATTTTAGAACACAGGAACTTTTTTTCAGATTTTTTTTGGCACTACAAGAACTTGTAATCTTTTTTTTAAAGCCACCATTGTGGCACGAGTGAGTGATGCTAAGTAAAGCACAGTAGTCAAGAAGCTGCTCATCCAAAACCTTTTGACCACGGAATTCAGAAGGAATGGTCATAATCAGTAACTGGAGCCCAAGCCTGAAAACCCTTTCTTAGGCAAGTAGTTCACAACTCACTGCACTGTTTGCCTGAGTACAGACTACTGGCGTGAGCAAGGGCTTGCAGGAGCAGACCAGTGTGACAGTCCTGGGAGAGGCATCCACAGAGAACAGGAACTACTGCTAGAGGGATACACACATACACACACTAGGTATATTTTATACATATACATATATATATATAAAATATACAAAATACAGAGATGCAGCATAACTAGATATTGCATTTATTTGGTCAAATTTTTACTGAAATTATAAAATGTATATATATATATATTCTCTCTCTATATATATATACATATATGTGCACAGCTCCTTCCAATATATTGTAATTCTAGAACAGAAAAAAAATCATCACTACAATTTTTCCTTTTAATTCCCAACTGCCTTAAAAACACACAAGGACACCATATACTGGTCTTTGGCATCAGTATTAGAAATTTCTTTCAATCACAGCAGGAAAGAATGACTTGAAAATTTTTTAAACACAGCTCCTCTTTTTCTACCCCACCTAAACCCTACTGCTGTTTTATCTTCTACAGGGTGGTTTGCTATGTGTTGTTCTTTATTTAAATGCCTAAAGTATTGATTTTTCTAGCATTCCTACAGGTGCAGTAAGATCTGGCAAATCTGGATCTATCTACTAATATTCAGAGTAATTTCTTGTCTGTTCATTATTCTCCTACTACTCTTGTTAGGAATACTTAAAATTCTTTCCGGTCATCTCCCAGAGATCTCCAAACGTAAAGGCATAATTTTAAATTGCGTGTACCAAATGTGTATTACATTATGCGTGTTTGTAAACACACAGGAACATAAGGATTCTTGAAATTTACTTTGAGATCAACTTCTGTGAAGGGTGTGATGGAAGAACATATTTTCTTTCAAGTAATTGATCACAATGTTTAGGATTCTTAGTTTTATGACAATATTTAAGATTTACTATTATATGAGGACAAACATGAGATAAGTGGCCCTGATACTTTATGCATGCAAATTATGATAATTGTCAACACATTATTCAAGTTTTTCAACAAGCACTTGCAGAAAATTGACAGAGATTTCGTATTTGAGCTCAGACTATGAGACGCGCAGTGTAATTGCTTATGGATGAAACACAACAAAAATTTTCTAATTGGAAAAGAAAATTAGCACTTCTGGACCAAGAACAAAAAATCATATTTAATGGAGAATTCTTTTAAGACCAACTTATGCTTCAAACTTTGATCAGCAAAGAATTCATGGAGGAGATACTTGAACTATTATGTCCAGTTTGCAGAGGAAACAATGGGTAAAATTTGAACTGATTGAGATCCAACTTCACCTTTTTCAGATCAGCAGACACCAAGACTTGCCCTGAGCTCTCCACCACACAGTCGTAAACTGCCAAACTCTGCCCTTCCAAGTCTAAGAGAACTCCTGGAGAAATCCTAGAGTCTCACAGACTGTGCTGGGAAACTGATGCCAAACACCAGGATATATTTAAGTAACTATCCTAGAATTATCAAAGGCAATATTAGAAAAACAAATTACTTACCTGGCATCTGCTTCACTATAATACTCTCTTGCAACTATATCTTCAAACAGTTCACCTCCAGTGACTCTGTTACAAAAAAGCGAGATGGGGTAAAGGAGATTTCAGAAATGAAAACGTGCACCTTGAATTAACTTGACAGGGAGAAGTCAGAGAGGAGTTAAGTGAAATATTTGTACAGAAATGTAAGACGTTTTGCAGTAAGGTGCAGGAGCTAAAGTGGAGGGTTTGTCCATCCAAATCATTAAATAAATAAAATGGATGTGGTGGAAGTGCAATCATAAATAGAAAATAAAAGCCAGCAGCATATTGGGCAGCAGCATATTGGGCAAGATGCCAGACAACAGTTATGGTTGTCAAAAGGAAGGAGTAAAACTACAAGGATAAAGGGAATTGACCAGCCAGGAAAATCATGGCTGAAGTTCAGTACAGCTCAAGATAATTCTAATACTGCATTATGAGGCAAAGGTAAAAAATGCTAAAATACAGCAATGTTAAAATGGAAAAGGTTCTTTCGGTGTGGGTCAAATCACAACAGAGGTGTGTCCAGCTGCCAGAGGGGCTGGCTTTTTGTGCTGAGGATAGTAAGAGCCTAGCTGAATCGGAAGGGAATTAACAGTAGAAACGGGGTACCTTAATCAGCTTAACTGATCAGCAGATTTTCCTTGGAAAATTTTCATTTATCTTTGTGGAGAAAGTAGAAATATCTTAGTTAAAGCACCAGTGAAACTAAGTTAAGTACAGGGGAAGAACTGTATGATCCTGGGGCCAGTAACTGAAGTGGCTGTACATCGTTGCGTACTCAGGAGCTCATTGTACAATCAGCGGTTTAATGGTAGAAAGTGGTTAAAAAAAAATAAAACGGTGTTTTTATATCGCAAAGACCACAGCCCAGAATGAGCCCTAAGCAGGATGATGCCACAATCTTGGATTGCATCTGAAACAGGGTGACAGCAATGTCCCCAGGTGCAACAGTAAAATCCCTCCTCATATTGTACCAGTTCTGGTCACTCAAACCCAGACAAGGGAACTGGAAGCGCAGCATGAACAGAAAAACTGCAACCAGGCTACCCAGTCACTCACTCATCAGATCTCCTCAGAGAAGCAAACCCACTTGAGCTGGGCAAAACAAAGGTTAAGATGGGATGAAAATAAATACTGGAGATGAGCATAAGCCTGCATCTCCCTGGAGGGGAGTTGCAAGGGGTAATATTGGTACAGTAATACTTGGGCATACAAAACCTCTGAGTAAATATAGATTAAAATCAGAAGAAATTTTCTAGCTTGTAAGATGAAGATCAATGAGCTTTTCAACACTTTCATAAAAGTTGTCTGCCTGTGTCATAAGAGGGGACTCAGCACAAGAAGACCCTTCCTGTAACATTTCTCTCATGGTATAGGCTGACAGACTGGCACAGCTAAATACAACTCTTCACATATACAGGTGCTTACGTAAATAATTCCTAAATGAGAGATCAATGTTTGTATTTCATTACTGGTTACAAATGTGAATATTAGCACATTATGTTTCCAGTAAATTCCCAAACGTAAAAGCTTGAGTGCACAACAAAATACTTAAAAGACTGAGATGCTTAAAAAAATCTATACTACAGTGAACACAATTACTATTGAATACAGTTCAGTTTATCAGGATTCAAAATTAAAGGTGAGAATAATTGAAATGTTCAGAACTGTAACATTCACTTGTAAACTGCTGTACTAACACTATGTTGAGGAACCCAGTTTTCGGTCACATTAAACGATGACAGAAATGCCCTGCTCCCTTCTTGGAGATGGCCAGTTCAAGAACTTTATTTTCAAAATTTCATTTATATTTGGGTTACACTATCTCTTTTTGGAGTTTACACCTTACCAATTCTCAGCGTACAGACTTTCAGGTAACAGAATGTTATTTGTACAAAAGTCTGCAGTAAAATCTAGAGGAGGTAAAATAGTTTGATACCTAATTTGTATTCTCTTTTTGTCTTCTACCTTCCAGAGACTGACTTTGGTTGCTGTAGCACGAAATGTTTGACTGATGCATATTTTGACAGTCTTTCATAACTCCTTTTTTGCATATATATTTGTCTGCCACAGTTCTGGTAAAGAGGAATAATTCTCACTTTGTGATGAATGAAAAAACAAAGCATCCTTTGATCTTACTCCTTCCTAAAACACTTATTTTTTGATCCAAGCCAAAGAAAGAAAACAAGAAGCTTTAGTCATCAAAGTGCCTTTCAGTGGAAGAGAATACCAAACTGATGTTTGCTCCAGCACGGAGGGAGGAAGGGGATATGAAATCCTACTTGCTGACACTAAACATTTGCTTGGTATTCACAATCACTGTTAAACGATGAAAAGATTAAAGCAGGAATAGAGCAGGTGAATTTCAGTGACAACCAAACAAGCAGTCAGCAATTCCCATGCTCTGTCACTCCAAAGGATACCTTAGGAACAGGTATCTCTCCCTGAAGAGCTAAGTGGCCACAATGAAGGAAGGCAGGGCAGTGCAGGGCAGGAGGGGAGGACAGAACCGTCTGCACGTTCGGAGCCTCCAGGCAAACCACGACAGCCATGCTCGTGGCCTCGGTTCACTGAGTGTCCCTGAGCAAGGTGTCCCTGCAGCAATAAAGGTCACGGGCACAACACTGCAGGACAGCCTGCGGGCTCCAGGAAGCCACTCACACATGACTTTGGTCTTTCACCATAAAGCCACATGAGCAGATGCCAAGGTACTATCTCCCCGCAGGATGCAAATGGGAATGGATCTCAATGCCTTTCTGACACAGATATGTATCTGGATCCTGGGAAGTTGCATTTCATGACAACCTATTCATTAAATTAGCTCTAGTAACGTTCGGGATACAACCTAAAAGCTACTGGTTTGTACAAATTGCTATGGTTCCTTTTGTGATTTTTCAGAAGAGCATACTAAAGTGGCAACAAAGAAAGCACATGGGTTTGTTTACACAGAAGAGGTGAAAGCAGCATGTAGAAACACCAAGGCCCTCCGTACTACTTTGAGAAAAACTACTGGTTTGTGTTTCAAATATAAGAGAATAATTAAAATAAACAAACAAATCAGCACAGACAGCTAAACCAGCCTCTGATGATGATCACATTGCCATGGTTTCCTCCTAGCTTACATTTATTTCTTCAATTTGCCTTCATAATGGAGCCAGAAAGGAAGCATCTTACGGTGGCCATGGAATTATTACATTCATCTGTGGCCTTTCTACTTCTGAAATAGAGGCCCAGGCACTTACCTGAGGCAAACACTGTTTTTGCAAATCAGGCTATTTTTTCCTATTTTCTGTTTATTCTACACAGTATGGTCCCTGCATTTAGAAACCAAAAGCAAGGCCAGGATTCTTAATGTACCAATTGTTGCATCTCATCAAGTGCATTAAAATGGGAGACGCTGAAAATAGAGACTGTCATTGACTTGCACAAGAGAGTCTTCAAGTGCTACAGCTGTTTCCATTCAGATACAGCAATTAATAGTGACAGAATTGATTGGATTTGAACTCATCTAACATCATTAACAGTGAAGACAGTCTCATTCGTGCTTAGCAACTGAAATGGTCCAACAGACGCAAATCCTGACTGCAGCTGCCTTAACCAATAGGGAAGGGGAGCAAAAACTTCATGAAGTCCGTTATTAAATTCATGAAGTTCATTGTTCAACACCCATTCTCCACATGGATTCCCAGAGACTCCCACCTTCCTGTTTGTCACCAGAACTGTTCACCCAAATGCATGTCTGTAACACGCTACTTAAACACTGTTTCTTTCTCCAGAAGAAAGCACAGCCTGAGGTGTACAAGTGAAGCAACAGGCTGCAGACATCTCTACAGCATTCAATGCAAAGAGATTATTAGAAATTCAAAACAGAAAGTAACAACGGTTGTTTTTCCCTATCCTCAGAAAGGGCAGTCTTCCCCTTCACTTTCTTACGTGGGATGAAGTCTGAAAAATTTCTGAGGAAACAGTCATACTGAATCCCACACAGTCTGAAAGAAATCATTAAGAAAATGACATGATGGCACATGTGGGTGGAGTGACAGTGTTACACCACAGTCAGGCTTCTGCTGAATAAAAACTAAACAAAGAAAAGCAGGTTCTTGGCCTGTGTGTTCAACAAGTGCCTACGGTACCTTCTTATCATGTCAGCTCTTTTATGTACTTGTCTACAGGGCAGTAACCACATGTTTGTAAAAGGTGAAGTTTCACCAATAAATAATACTATTCAGCATTCAAGCAATTATTTCTTAATCAGAATGTGAAAAATTAACAGTGAACAGGCATTCTCAGTAATTTGGCAAAAGTTCCTCAAGAATGAGACTTGTTGCTTTCTCCAAAAACAACGATCAGACAGCAAAGTCACTGCCTCTGCCATTCAGACATTTTCTTTTTTGCAAAATAAATAATTTTTACAAAACCCTCAAACCGTATGGTCAAAACATAAAAGCTTTATATATACATTTGAGGCTGCTTCTCTGTTTGTCCTGAATGGGACTGACAGAGAATGGAGGAAGTTCCAACCAAGGCAGAAAACTTCCTGTGGAATCCAGTTTTCTGCCAAGGGAGTATCTTTGGGTTAGGCATTAACATTTTATTGCAGAACATAGGCTTCCATTTGCTCCCTTACTATCAAGATCTAGATACTGTTATCTATAACTTTGAAGTCGTTCAAATGTTCTAGTTCACATCACATCATAACCCCCTGAGATAAGTCTGGCATTATATATTAAATTTAAGGCAGACATGGACTAACTGCAATTATAGTATGCCACGGTTTCTCACAGTACAGCAGTACAACAAAGAAAATAAATAGGCACTGGTTTTTAAAAGGGATATTGTCCCTAGAACCAAGAATTCTGCATGCACTTCTTAGAAATGTTCTGAATTAAGACGCTTTTTCCAATTCCACATAGAAAGATTTCTTTTGTAGCCCTTAAGGAAATAAAAAAAAAGGCAAAACAAACCCCAGTGCATGTCAGAGAACAAATGTGTGCTGTGCTCTGGAGCCATTTCCAAGCCAACAGTCACAGCACTTACCTGGGATAGACACAAATCATATACAAGATTCTGTGAAGCCCAGTTAGGACTTGAGTCCTGAATCCCAAATGCCTTCACTGCAGGCAGACTATTTAATATGTGTGTGTTTCTAGTCTGAAATCTAGTGCTGAAGAAGTCCTAACAGATTTCTTTAAAAAAAGTTTAAGTCAGAAAGTAAACCAGAATGTAACCTGAACAGGAAAGCACATGATTTCTTTTGTGTGGGAAGATTCAGGTTCTAACTTAGCCATGCTGAATGCAAATACTTCTGTTTGTATGCTTAGAAATGAGCTATTGCCCCTTTCTGGGGAAATAATGTATTCTCATTCTAACCAGGAAAACCACGGTGGGGGGGGCCTAAGAAGGCTATTCTTAGTAGATAGGTAGGTGGGTGGGTGTGTAGTCTGTTAAACCATAAACTGCCCTGGAAAAATTAACAGTTTAAAGAGATAACTTTGCTTAAGTAAGTCAGGTTTGTCCATATCCAAAACCATAAGCTGTAACTTTTCAAGTGAGTGGAAACATTAGGCCATCCCAGGGAAGAATGAGGAAATCAGTTTCTCTTTTCAAGTTAAGAGCCTGAGACACACAGTTCATGCTGTCACCATCCCTGCTTCCACTAAACAGCCTTATCTGGAAAAAAACAAGCTCCATACAAGCCCAGTCGCTACACGAACAACTCATGGGACTTAATTCCTGAAGCAAAATAGGAATATCAGTAGGAAGCTTCCTGTCTTATATGATGGGTACTTTACATTCTGAGTGGTGTCAAAATGAAACACTACAAAGCAGTAAGATACCAATCAGGAATGAGATACTAAAATAATCTTTCCCTCTCTAAAATCAGGCTTACCTTTTCAATCCAGCAGTGGAAATTTTCTGTAGAGAAATTAATGCTCCATGTGTTTTTTTCCATCTTTCCTTTAGACAACTGGCTTGCAGCAAATACTTTTTTCTATCTTTGCTTTATTTTGGCAAGTATCACACAACCATTACTTACACACCTATGCTTCATATTAAAATCCACTTCACAAGTGGATTTTTACTAGTTCTTAATAAAGAATCCTTACAGTGGCACTTACAAACCAGTTCTTGCACATGCAAATGACCAAATATGTTCCTGTCCTTCCAGTTGTTTCCATCTATTTGTCCAGCTCATCACACCAGAAGCATGTGTTTGTCTGGTGAGCTCGCATTTACATCTCCGAGTCTGAACAGCACATGCCCAACATGCTAAACAAATGCAAAACAAATACTTACAAGTCAAAGACTAAGTAATGGAATCCTTCTTCTGATATGCTGTCATGGAGCCGCACTATGGAAAGGGGAAAGAAAAGATAAACACCAGTCACCTTTTCCATGTCTTTGATGGCTTTTGTTGGCTTGGAGGAGAAGGGGGGATTACAATTCTACTGCAGAGCTGGTATTGCATCACTGTGTGTCTCAGCTGTGGGATTCGGGGCTTTGTTTTAAATTCCCTACCCTCAGAACTGCCTTTTCTGTAACTCTTTCCTAATGTCATATGACCTTTTTCTCAGCAGTATTACACCTTAGAAGCTGTAAATAAAGCAGGTTGAGGAAAATCCCCCCACAATTAGTCACAAATTTCAGCAGAGTAACAACCTTCCACGGCTTGTTAACATTTTCCCACATACTGTGAAGAGTTGCATACAGAAATCTCCTGGCCAGCACAGAGCATCCTAATTAAGCCCCATGCCATGTTTACATACCCCTCTCTGTGTCCACATCTACAGCTTTCCCTGAAAATGTGCTAGTCAGTTGTACAATCTTCCCTTCGAATTTTAAGAACTCACACCACATTGTAGTAGAACTATGAATTAAGTCCTGCCGTTTTCCTTAATTACTTTAAATGAAATTGCAATTTCCAAAGGTAATACAGGAAGCTTTGTCAGTAGTTTGATCCAAATAATTAACACCTAAAGAATCAAATGAAAAAATTAGGGTATCCTAAAAGTGATCAGCGCTCAAAGCTGAGACTAAGAAGCAAGTGTAAAAGAAAAGAATTTTCAGATCTCCCCAGATGGTAACTTTCTGTATTACTAATTTTTTATACATGACAAATAAACATGACTTTGAAACTTAATAATATTTAGCCCAGAGAAACATCTTGTGTTTACACAAAACTGAAGAGAAAACCAGCTCTTGGCTGACTCAGTGTGCAGAGCTTGTGATGATTCAGAAGAGCCAAGTAGGTCTAAATCAGAGTTTGTGGTTTTGGCTGGTTCTGTATTTCAGATTACTCCATGTTTTTATGAAGGGCCAGCCAAAATCACCCTTCCGCATCCCAAAAAACCCCAAGCATCCCCAAAGCAGCTTTCTGTGTGCACTTGCATTGAGCTGAGCTTTTCCAAATGTCCCCAAATGTCTCGTCTTTAAAGCAAACCAAATGTGGGATGAGACACCACGTACCAGCTCAGAAGAGGATCCTCACATTTCTAGCTGAGGACAGAGATCCCTAAAACATCTGGCTGTTGGGCACATTGCTTTGTACAGCAGCATCAAAGCTACTACTCATGAAATGGGATTTAGTACAGACCCTTGGGTATGTCACAGATGCTACACAGCCCTAAACCTGAAAAATTGGGCATACAGCTGGTCTGCCTTGCAAATACATTTACAAACAAGTTAACAACTCTTTAAGCTTTAATACACAGCAAATGATGCCTTTTGATAGAAAAGTCCTGTTCATGAAATAAACTAGTAAGAACTCAAAGCATGGCTTTTTCAATTCAGAGCAACATTGCCCTCTGTCATATCCCCGTTACCAAGCAGGCCAGGATGGCACCGTGGGAATGGCCTTCTTGAGCTTCGGTGTCTGCCTGAAGCAGGAGGTGCTCTGGCTTTGTCACTTCCTTTTCTAGAACAGGACTTAATTCCAAGTGCCTGCAGAACCATGGATCTGTCCCTTTGGACTAGAGAAATAGGCTGCTATTTGAGATGATGGACAATGTTTTGCTCACCCTGGGGAGCCTAATTCCTTGCTAGCCAAACTCGAGTCTCTTCTTCAAGGATCACATGCTTTCTTTTCCTTTCCTCTCAAATGCCTGAATCACAGAAGTGAGATGGAATAAATCCTTCTCTGAATCAGGATCATATGTCCCCGATTTTTTCTGAAAACAGGCTGAGGTAGCCAGGGAAGATGAGAGCTGCTTTTTGGCAAGAGCTTATGTTGGCATCTTTGGTTCAATCCCGGCACAGGGTTATGTCTGTGAAGTGAAAATGCCAAGTAAGTGAGGGCAGAGGAGAGCAATCTCTGGTGCAGACAAGGCTGAGTGCAGAGCAAAGGGTTCACGGCGTCACCGAGGCTAATCCAGCATGGCCCAGACATTGTGCACTCAGTCTGCCACGGGAAAGACAAGGGATGCCAGGATGACAATTTAAAAAGAACCTAAGTTTAAGAGGGGATGCACACTAAAGGAAGTATTTGTGCAGTCACTGCAGACAGATACAGTTCTTCACACACACCTATCAGGCAGGATTCAGGCATGACAAATCAAAAGGCAGCAATTACAGAGATTATTCATCCAATATAATAACTCCCATCAGACGCTCACGCTGCAATTCCTATTTCTCCAGAGCCACAAAGCATTCATCAGTAGTAACAGTTCTATTTATCTTTTCTGAAAGGATTTCAGTTAGACCAAATCATTATTAACTGCAGATATCTCATCAAGGGCTGTTATCAACAAACACATGAGAGGGCAGAAAGGAAACTGAGGTAACTCCTTTTCCTCCTGCCTGCTGTAGCCCTGTGGTCACTGTCCTCCAGTGGGTTCCAGAGAAGGTGCTTAACAACCTCAGACAAAGTCATTTCTCCTAAGCAAAGCCCTTGGCATGTCTGACAGGAGCCCAGGGAACTTAAAGCCCTTCCTTTTGGAGAAACACTGCGAGCCCACAAAACACCAGGAATAGCCCTGCTTTGGCTTCAGCACTGATTTCCACCTGAAATACCTTCCAGTCATCTCACTGGAAATACCCTAACAATAATTTTAGGGAGAACTCCTATTAGCTTGATTAGCTTCCATCTAGCCATTAGTGTGGGCCAGCACCAATCTGACTGAAAAGTAAAATTGTCTCCTTGATGTGATTTTCTGTGCTGAACTGCACTGTTTTGTGCCTATCCCACAGAAAACAGCTTCATATAATGGCCAAATAACTTCATGATATCCTTCCTGAATTTCTGCCTTTAAAGAAAAAATAAATTAAAATAATAGTATTCCACATACTTCTACTGAAAACCAAATTTTTCCAGGCAAGGAGTCAAGTCCAACAGCAGACAGAAATTCTCGATGACAGAGTTATTTAACCCCATGTAAACCTATTGCCTAAAGTATCTGTGTGAAACTGCTGGTGTGATCTTTTAGCTAAATCTGGTATCTGAATTAGTTCATGTTACAAAGACAAATTATTGGAGAAGACTGAACTTTACACCCAAGTTATGTTGCACGGTCAGCACAGCAGCTGCACAGATGTGCACGGAGGTGCCAAACCACCAGAGTGATGCTCCTTGGGGAAAACTCTCTCTATGCAATCCCATTCATTGTGGTTATGAACAGAGCATGGAAAGGGATTAACATAGTCAGTGGTAAAGACATTCATTTTCCCTTTGGTGCTCAAGATTAAGACCTGCAGACCTCCAGAGGAACCCATCTTCTAACTCTGTGAAGTCGGATGTCTCAAATTAGTGCACCACTAGGAAGTTGCAGGGCACATTCATCAGTAGCAGAGGTTTAAAATGGGCTTGAAAGTCACAAAAGCTTATATCATATTTGCTAGAAATATCCAAATTACTTGTTCAAGTTTTTGGTTTCCCACAATGATGGAAAAGGATGCTTTCCTTCCATGCTCCCTTCCAAAAGTGTATAACAGTATTTATGCACACCTTACATAGACCAGTTATTGAAACAAACAACCACCCCAAACCAAAGACTTCATACCCTTCAAAAAATTAACTTAACTACTTAATGGAAGGAACTTCCTGGAATGACTTAATTCAACTTTGGGTGTTCTATGAATTGGTACCTGCTTGCCAGTAGCTATGGGATAAACTGTTGCATTTGAAAATGAAATGGCAAAATAACAATTGAAAAAACCCTCAGTCACTGAAAAGCCATAACCAGATATGTTTTTACTCATATTTGAACAACTCAGTTTTCTATTTCAAACACCTGCCTATAAGCATTTTCTGCTCTTCTGTCTCTGGCAAAGAAAGCCTTGGGCTCAGCAGAATTGCTTGGCTGAGAAGCGGAAGATCTGCTGTGACTTAGCACTGTCACAACTCACAGCTTCCTGCAAAGTCACCCTTTGCCACCTTTCCTGTTCTACTGCATAAAGCAAAGTGACGAGGGATGGAAAATAAAGTTACTGCTCAAACTTCATCACAGTTTATCACACCAGTGTAGGACCCTTTACAGCACTACCAAGAACTAAGAAAAAAGCCAGCATTCATCCTACAGTTTTTAATCTGGATCCCAAGGGAAATATGCTGGGATCCCAAGGTAAACAGAAAAACGTGCATGAGGAAACAGAACTGAGCATGGAAAAGTTTGTGACCCACTGCTGAGGAGTGCTACTCCTGGCACTGATCTTCTCCCTTCACACAAAACATCTTCGCTGCAGCCTCATTCTCGGCACCTCAGTGCTCCATTGTGTCCCCACATCCTCTTTCGAAGGCCTGGTATAAATGGCATTAATCTCTGCTGAGCCACCAAACCCCTTAAATCAGTGATGCATAAGAGTCACAGCTATAGCTCCCAGGCAGGGAACTCAGCACGAAAATGGAATCTGTGCTGTCCTTACTGCTCCTTACACTCATATTTCCTCTCACAACGCTTGTTCTGCTGAGACCATGGAAGCCTGGGGCCCTCTCTAATAAAGCTCATCAGGTCCAGTAAAGAGAATTTGGTAAATATTAATAAGAGCTATTACCTAAGAGTCTGAAATATTTAGAGGCTAATCTGGTAAGATTAGTACAGTAGCAATGCTCCAGGGCAGCTGCTTTCCGAAAAACACTAAACACAGAGTTACGCTTTGCATAGCTAAGAAAATAATCCTCCCCCATGCTGTCAAACACACCAGCAGTAAAATGCAATACTTACCATCATTAAATGACTTTATGGAAGTCAGCAGTGCCATGTACACCATTAACAGGTGTTAACTCCCAAATTCCTCCAGAAGGCAATTCCTTTATTACAGTGCCAGTTCACAATTATTTAGGGACAAAAATGTGAGGAAAAAAATCCTATTCATCTGCATCTCAAAAACTGGCATAATAAGAAATTATGGGAAAAATTACTAGATAATTTAATATTTGGAAATACTGCCTTTTCCCCCAAGGCATTGCAAGTGTTGAGTACTATGAACAAAATGCCATATATTCCCAAAATATTCATTTGTGAGCAAAACCCACTCTCATCAAGGCCCTTACAATAAACAACTATATTCCGATTAAATTCCAGCCTACTCCATCCATGTGGAGAAGTCACTTTGCCAAAGTGTTAACGTTGGCAAAAGATTCTTGCTACAGAGAAAATGAAAAATTACTGGTCATAGTAGAAAAAAGATCACACTTTGCACAGACACTAAGTGACTCCAGGTACTGATGTCAAAGTAGATGGCCTCAAATTATCAGCTTTTTTGTCATGAAGGCTCTTGCTTCATTCCTGCTAAGTGAGGACCCACAGTCTTTCAAAACAGCATTTCCCCGATAAAATAGACCAATTAAAAAAAGAAAACAGACCTGAGAGGTATTCCAAAACATATAATTCTGTGTTGGTAGTCCCCAGGGAGAGCAGTTGAGATAACTGATGCTCATCTCTTTGTCCCACAGGCTTTAATTGCTTTTCAGCACACCATAATACAGGTGTGTGTGCATTTCTGTGTGCTCACGTGCCCAGAGCAGTTCTGTGGAATTATATCCTGGATCCATGAAGCTAAAAGGAACAGCTGGAGCTACACACCTTTAATTATTCATGTATGAAAACAGCAAAATTTTATGGAGTTGTTGCACAAAAGAGCAGGGGACTAAAATGTACACCTGCACCTTCATGTCTTCATTTAATATACAACCATGTCATTTACTGGAAATCTTGTGTTTCAGGGTGAGCCAACTCCTCTTTTCAGCTGAAGGCCTGCTTTTCTAAGTTGAACAACATTTTTTACAAAGCAAAACAAAGCCTTACAAATGTCATCAGATTAAGCCTTATGAGGATAACTGAATGGATTAAAAGCAAGTCTGACACAAATTTTTGCTATGAGCAAACTCATGTCTCAGCTGCCAGTGTTGATTCTTTAAGCACTAATAGTTTTAAACTATTTTTGCATTCATCAGAACATGTAAGAAGAGGAATAAACACAAGAATTTCATGGAGTGTTAACTAATAATAGGACAAGCTGTAACAGAGAGATGTTACATCAATTAAAATTAACAGGCTCAGGAAAACCACACAGTGTACTTTCATGGAGGGAATGCAATTGCCCAATTACCAAAACTAGACTTTATACCTTTTAATACTTACAGTGCTAAAAAACCCTGGGAACAGATTTATATAAATAATATGTAGGGCCTACACATTGACAAAATTGGCAGTTGGGGAGTTGTAAAAATTGGGGGGACACAGCCTCCCTTCCTGGCTCTCCTCTCTTAAAATACATTAAAGACAGACACATAAACAATTTATATAATGACCACTCAGAGAAGCATGTATGCTTATTTTTCAAATGCTCTCCTTTCATGAGGACCAAGCCCCAAGGTATTTAAAAGCATCATCTTATGAAAACAAAGTCAGTCTACTTTAAATATTTTAAACAAAAAGGAAAGCAGAAAATTGCAGTCCTGTGGCATGACTCAAGAGGAACCACAGAAAAGAAACCTCTGCACACAGGAGCCAGGTATGCCCCAAGCAGCCTTGGACAATGTTTGCAAAGCAATTACCACTGCATTTAAGGCACCTTTATTTAGTAATAATTACCTTCAGAAAACCTAGGCTAAATCTTTAAGTCTAGCGGCAATAATGACATCTGAATTTCCTAAAACTTTACAGTCTTGGCATTTTTGGGTTTTAGTTTTAAAAGCATTATTTTATCACAGTAAAGACCACCAAGTAAAACCAAAAGGTTGTAACTGTGGATTCAAAGTAACCTAGTAAATTCATTTGAACGTTATTAGAAGAAATGAGGAAATATTTAAAAATAGCTTCATTGATGTTTAATGTCAGATACCGATTTCTTTAATAACTGAGTAATAATCCAATTCTCGTATGCAATTTGAATCCAGTGACCACTGCTAGATAAATAGCCTAACAAAAAATATTTGTAATTCCAACTTTGACCAAGGGAACACCGAAAACGTAGTACTTGTATACACAGTCATTGCCTGTTGGTCTCTCACAGCTTGAGGTGAAGAAGGGATTCTAAAACAGGTCCTTCTGGCAACTGGAGGCACCTCAAGCATTCTGCCCTTCTCCCCCAGTTATTCTTCAGAACACCTACTTCATAGCACGATGGAAATGCAGCAGGGCTGGAGAGCCAGCTCTCAAGTCTCAGGGCTGTATTAAATGCTCTGTGAATTCCCCTCTTCCTGAAAGAAACTGCATGCAATTCATCCTCATTCAATCAGTGAGCCACCTACAAGCATTTTGCCCCCTCTCTTTCCAAAGGCTGATGGAAATGACATTCCTGCCCGCTTCTTCCCCCCAAGATGCACAGAATTTTTTTCATTTTACTAATAATGCCAAAAAAACTATTTTCAGGCAAAAAATGAAAAGAATAAAATGGATCCAAACCCAGTACTGACTTAAAATACAAACATTCATTTTGCTAAAGGAAGTACTTTCAAATCTGTGACTAAACAGCAATCTCCTGCTGTAAAAGCAGGTATGTTATGGAGAAAATAATGGAAACAGAAGATGCTTCTAGAACCTATTTGGAAGTGTGTCCTGGTCACTTTGATGGAATATGATCAATAAATTATGTTAAAAAAGATGTTTTTAACAAACTACCTTCATGAGTAATTTACTAAATGATCATGTAATACCGCAGAGCAAGCTGGCCATTTGCTACTTAATGGAATACAATCCTTAATTATTAAGGATTTCCTTTCCCCCAGCTGTGATGCAAATGGCCACAGACAAAATTCCACTTAGCTGTTCCGAGGCACTTAACTACTCCAAGAACCTGACCAGAACAAAAAGCTGTAACAAATAGACTCCTACAAATAAACACTTGTAAACATTTGCAGAAGTCCTTTCCATATGGGCTACATCTGTTGGGAAGAACATGCACACAATTCCAGTGTGGCCCACTGTCTCCATGAAAGAGAGAGTGCCCTGATTTCTGCTAAAACAGCTCACAAGGACCTGCAGGTCAACCAGCCTGTAAAGAATCTGCCACAGCAGCTTCCCAGGTAAGTAATAATCATGCACACAGAGATGTGCTTTTATCACATCACTCATCCTAGACACAGAACCGCTCTGCAAAGCAGCACTGTAAAGTAAATAAGGGAAACTAATTCTGCCTGCAGAAACAAATCCCTGACACTCATGAGCAAGGAATCCCATCACATTTCATTTCAGCTACAACAAAGAACCCAAACCATATTTCCATGAGGCTAAACTTTCCATTTCCTATAATAGTTTCCAAACAAGAACATGCATCTGGAGAGAAAACCAAACCAGCAAATTTCACTGCTAAAAACATTGCTGTGATGGGGGACAGAAAACACAAGGGAACTGGAATTTCCTCATCCAACTCCCAGTGCCAACTGTGGAATGTGAACCAGAGAAGAAAACCCTGTCTTGTAGGCTGTACCCTGAAATGTATGGTAGAAACTGCATAAAATAGCCTGAATGTAGTTTTTCAGCATACACATATCTACATGTCAAAATTATCATTATTGCTGATGTAGTTATTCAGATGTACAGACAAAGCTGCTGCTGTGCTTTGGTTTTTCACAAAAACTATATGTAAGATCTTGTAAACAATAAATAACTTTAAATTTATAAAGTTCATTTTACCTCAAGCTGGAGTAAATAACATTTAAAATGTAAAGTTCATTTTCAAATAAAGTTGTCTCTAGGAATTCTTGCCAACCCTCCCTGTGGGAAGATGACGAGAGAATATATAAAGGAACTTTATACACTCTTATTTCTTCTAGGCTGAGGAGTGAGCATAACAAATACTACTTTTTAAGACCTTTGTCTATGCTCTAGTTTATGTTATTATGTTGGCATAAAACCCAAGTTTATACTCTCTTAATTCAGCTTAAAACAAAGCATCAGCTAATTTAAACTGAAAAAAGTTCACAGAGCACTATGTGGCCACAAAGAAATAGCTACCTCAGTTTAAAAATAAATCAGCTTTTGATTAAGTTGGGGGAGCTTTTCTATGCAGACAGACCTAAATTTCTACTTCCTATACACTAAGTGTAACATTAATTACCACTGCTCTGGAAGCGTTACATCAAATGGAATCAGTGGGATCTTTGAATATTCCTGATTTGCACAGAGGATCATACCTTTTCTATAAGATGTTAAAACCCCATAAATTACAGTATAAATGTAATCCCACCCCTCAATGGTTATAAACATCAGACAGATCTGAGCTGATTTTCTCAAGACCCATACAAAACTCAATGAAGCACAACCAGAAATTTGCTTAACCACACTAGGTACAACCTTTTAATGACTGTTTATTTAGTTTGGTAACAGGACAACTAAATCACTTATCCTCCACTCCAGGGACTAAGACAGACTCCAGGCACATGTGATGGCAATACTAAGTATCACAATATGGCATTTAAATGGTGATTATTTTTCCAAATTAAAAGCCTAATTTAAAACCCAAAGAAGTGCTAAGATACTGGGTCTTCTCTCAAAGCAGACCAAGTCTATATCCTCTCTAAATCACTTCTTGATTATGTTCTATATTATTCAAATGCACAGTAGCCCTTGGAAATCAAAAAAATGGTTTATTTTGAAGGGATGGCGGGCCATGGACCTGTTCCAGCAAAAAAATTACTTCCAGGATAAGAAAGTCAATTTTCATGGAAAATGCTGTATTTTGTGGAATTAACTATTACTTTCTCATGTTATATAGTACCACTGTAAATTCACCTTCTCCCTTCCTTTACCTGATGGGTTTTTTTATATCTGTGCAAGAGAAGAAGGCTAAAACCAATTTCATAGGACCAGGTGCCCAAATTTTGTGTTACCAGCTTTGAGTAAAAAGATCTAAAATGGATGCAACAGGCCTAAAGCATGACTATACTAACATCTTTGTCCTCGATGTCTTCTTTCACGGCCACGAATCCTGAATATTCGGAATGCGAGCAATAGGAGCATCCCAGAGACCAGCTCCATCCATTACCACTGCAGTTTAACCCCTCTTCATTTCCTTACAGTAGCAACAGGGGAAATTTAGGGAGTGACTGTTTCTAATACTCAAAGAAGATGTGCAAAAGCACTGTCTGAAAAGTGTCAAAGAAGAAAGAAATCAGCTGAGGTAACTGGTCTCCTGCTTCCATCTGTGTGGTGCTGCTAACATCCATCCATCAAACACAGAGAACAAAACCTTGCTGTAAACTGGAGAATCAAATGTCTCTACAATTACCCAAGACAACACTTAAGCAGTAGGAGGTCTCAGTAAGTTAACAGAGCGTAAGACTGAGTGACTCAAAGTACTATGCCCAGACACAGCGTTCCCATAATGATCCCACTCCATCTCTATCCACTGGGCTGGGCTCAAAACCATCTGTATTATTTTTCCAGCCAAAGTGCCTTCCCCCTCTATCAATTAACTATCACAGTAAGTGATGCTACCACAGCTGAAGACAGCTATAAATTACTGTCACTCCCCTAACATGCAGGTTCACAAGTGAATGATGATCCCAAGTGATTCAAAGTGTTTGTTTTACAAAAATAAGGGAATGCATATTGACTTAACAGCTGACAAACTTGAGGCTTATGATGAGAAACTGCCATTGTCTTTTAATCACAGTCTCACAATAAATGAAAATTAGAGAGCTTGTCCTGTCCTGTGGGACCATTTGTAAGATTGTAATTAGCTCAGTGACAGCCCACATAAACTTGGATGGAAATGCTGCAGGAGGGAGCTGAAGCCAGTCTGTATTCAACAAACCCACACTACTAGCTGCAGCTGAAATCTCTTTCTAAATATTCCTCTCATTTAGCACATCCAGTAACTCCTAAAATATATACATGCTACAGAAGATAGCTGCTAGCCAGTCAGCTGCAATTACAGTTTTAGATCATCAATCAAGTCCTTCCCGGCAAGACTGCATAGCCAAATCCAACACAGTCCCAGCACTAACACCATCGACATCAGACCAAGTATAAATGGCTGAAACAAAATAAATAACTCTCAAGGTCACCTAGCAAAAAAATGCACACCAAATCTAGTAATTAATCAGCACTACCTGGGTGGTATAATCGATGAGACGCGAGTGCTACTCACTGCTGTGCAGCACAAGGGCAGGAGCTGTGGATTTGATTACAATGGAATACCACAACACCTTCAATGCACGAGTATCAGGAGCAGAGCGTCATGGTTGGCCCAGTGTGGCTAAAATGAGAAGCTGGATGCATTTAAAGGAGACAGACATGTAGAGGACAAACTAATATTAGAAGCACATTCCCATGGGCAGTCCATGAGAATACTAACACTCTGGTGAAGCCACTATAAAAAGAAGTTCCAAATTTGGAAGGTGACTAGGAGGAGAGAGGTATCATTAAACCCCTCTCAACTGAAAAAAATGCCTGGATCAGCAGTTTTGTAGGAGTAGGAAAGTCGCCAGAGCTGAAATCTGAAAAAGCCCAGCCTGAACTGAGCAATTACAAGCTATTTATCCACTGCCAGTGATGGAGGTTGGTGTCATTTGCAGGGTCAGAGCATTCACCCTGTGCCAGGATGCAGCAGAAAGCTGAGGAGCAGACCAGCTTGCATCCTTTGGAATTCCATGGCTTCGACAGATACTCCCAACAGCAGTGCAGCACCATCAGGATGAAAAGGGAATCTGTGACTTCTTAAAAGCAAAAGTCTGAAGGAGCCAGGAAAATTCTAAAGGACACTTGCTACAACTTGAAACACTTGCTCCAAGCTAGGGGTGGTTAGAGGGATGTCTCTGCCTGGAACTCATTGGTGCTGTCCCCTGGCCCTCAGGCACCAGGGGAAGATGAGCTAGGCTGGCACCAACCTCTCACACCCCTGCCATGCACAGGGACAGGCAAGGGTGACATCGCAGCAGATCTGTGGACACGCTAGGCCAAGCAGGCAGGCCGACTCCTGATTTTTCCATGTGCTGTTTCCAATATATATCTGAGATAGATATAAAAGAGATTATAAAATCTTTTACTGAATGGGTATTCCATCACTAAAGATGCAGAAGATACATATAAAACACAAAACACAAGCAGAAAAGGGATTTCTGCATGTAACATGGCACAGACAAGTTCAGCCTATAAAATGCACTTCCAAATCCACACGTTGGAAGCAAGGAAATCCGGCATCCCAAAGAGTCTGTTTAGAGTTTTCAGTCAAATTACTTTTTCTTTAGGAATTTGTCACAATATTTAAAAATGAAAGCAAATGTGTTTTTAAGAAAACAACAAAACCATCCTAACAGGGATGAAACTGTATTGGGGAACATTCCTTTTTCCTTCCAGTAGGAGGTTTGCTGATCAGCAGAGAATACTGAAATGAGTCCTCTCCAGGGTGCAAGTGGCAAGACAAGGGGCCACAGACACGTACTGGAGTCTGGAAAATCCCAGCTAGACATGATGTATTTATTTTTGTGGATAGGAAGGTGATCGAACACCAGACTGGTGCCTGGAGCGGCTGGGCAATCTCTTTCTCTGCAGAGTCTTCAAACTCAGCAGGATGGGCACTGATTTCCCTAAATTTACAGGACATGGTTTGAGCAGGGAGCTGGGACTGGATAACTTCCAGAGATCCCTTGCAACACACATGATTCCATGATCCACGATAGTTTTTTTGCAGAGGGCTGGGTATCTAAGTAAACCAAGGTGTCTGTGCGGATGGGAGCAGCCCCACAGACTGTCTCTCCTAATGAGTTTCCTGGCTTGGTATCACCTCTGGTGAAGGAGCAAAGACATTCCAAAGCTCCACAGTGTGCTCCCAAAGCACCACTCCTGATTTACGGCTGCAAAGTCAAAACATGACCCTGGCTCTGAAGTCAGGAGACTCCTTTTGCCTCTTTCTGCTCACATGCCGAGCGCTTCCCATCCCGCTCCTTCTCTCTGCCCCCATGTCTGAACAGATCCTTTCCAGGTGGCACAGAGAGCCCAGCACTTCCTCCTTGGAGGCACCTTTTCCAGAAGTAAGGTGACAGGGTGACATACTGGGTGACAGCTCACCCACCATGGGTTAAGATACCAAACAATCCAAATGGGCAGACTCAGGCTGCCTGGGAAAGAAACGCTGCCTGAATGATAATTAATTATTTTCTCTAGGGAAAGGGAACAGGCCAAAACAGAAGTGTCCCACGGAGTGGGTTCAGCCCAGAGCCACAAATGCCAAGGCTGGGGCAGGATTATCATACAAAACACATGACAACAGCTTTACCACCCCAGCAGGAGCTGCTCTAATGCCACCCAGTGATGCTCATCCACATCACCCAATATAATGCAACCTGTTTTCATTTGGGGGTTGGTTTTTCCTCACCCTCAGATCAAGTAAAGGTTCCCAATAGTTGAGTATTGTCCAAGAAACAGGGCAGAATTCACCTTATAGACCATCAGCAACCTCGTCTGTAAAAGCAAGTGGAACAGAACTTATAAGATCCCCTAAAAATGCTCTAAAAATGTCTTTGCTAGCTTTACTGAAAGAAAAGGCTTAGTTTAGCTGAAGTAGCAGAGATCTCTGTTTTTGGAGGAAAGAGTCCAGAGGAAAATTACATATTTGTGGTTTAGCTGGGAGTCATGATGTCTATCCGTATGCATAACACGTGGTTGCAGATTCATAACAAACAAAGCTTCCAAACAACAACAAAAAAAATCTAAGTTCTCAAAGATCCATCTTGTGTGTGCAGAGAGAGAGCAATTAATTTCCATGGCTCTTGAAGTCACCAGTGCAGCCAATTATGAAACTCTTCATTCCAAGAAACATACAGAAAGTAAAGCAGAACAAGAGATGAAAATACAAGTGAGAAGTGTGGCAGCCACCTGAGTTGTCACCCCCCACAGCAGGATCCTCAAGAGAGGTGTTCAAATTCCACTTCCAGTTTCTGTGTATTACTGTATTTTACATTTAAAACAACTGGCTGCAAAAGCGGAGTGGACTTCAGGGAAAAAAATCTTTAAGAGAATCTGGACACACTATGAAAAGAACTTTCATGCATTTAAGGAAACAGTCAAACAGAAGCTTAAGCAGGGATGGAAAATGCTTCAAGATCTGGTTCACACTTGATTTATACTGAATCATTACCTATTTTGGTGCAAATTAGGCATGTACTTTCTCCGGCAAAAAATTACAAAATTGTTGGCAAACCTCAGTGAAACCTCATTTTCTCGGTCTGTTATGGATACTGCTACAGTTATCAGGGATATTACAGCCAGCAATGCTTCACTTGAGCTAAAATAACCTTGTGCTCCATTAAAAGGAAAAGAATTAATGTAGCATGGCAAAGAGTGGTGTCATTGTCTGCACTCAAAGACATTTTTATGCTCCACAGTAACCCAGAACAGCCAAACTTGAAGATGCAATGCCACTTTTAGCAGAATAAAAGGATTGTGCTGCAAACAAAAGAGACAAAAGCTGTAACATGGAATAAAGCTGCCTTCCCCCTACTTTGCTGGCACACTCAGACGACATTATTTGATGCTTCATATGGCTCATGCTGACAATCACTGACACACTGATTAGCTACATGAGTACATAACTTACAGCCTTTAACTACTGGGGGGTTTTGATACTCCACTCACTTCAGGGCCACCAGCAGCTCTACAGAAAGCCCTGCCACACCAAATCCTTCCAACAACAGAAGCGAAAACTTTCAGGCTTTACCTCTTGAACATCAACACACATTCACAAGAACTTCACCACCTAAAAGGAAGCAGATGCACAGCAGTAACAAAAACTGCTGAGAAGGAGAAAGCCTGCAGAAAACCCAGCTGCAACCAACCCTACTCTGCCCCCCTGTGTGCTCTTGCCTGGCTCAGTCTTGTTCCAGTACATTTAATTTCACAAATAGCAACTGCAAAACCAGCTTCTGTATTCTGTTGTTGCACATCACTAGTCAGTTAGTTGCTGTAGTCATGTCTGACTTTAAACATTCAATCTGTTATTTTATAATAGTCATTAAATTGGCTCTTACATTAAATATGAAATCACATTATATCACTGATTTATTTGGTTTCTTGATATTTTATTTTAATTCTCTCAAGGGCTACGGTTCACCTTATTCATCACGGAAATTGCAAATTTAATTACTTCAACAGAATGGATGAGATTTTAAATTGTTAAAGTGATCAGCTCATCTAAGCAATAAAAATAATTAAAGGAAGTGAGATTCTCTAATGCATGAGTCTCACGTAAACTAGAGCTTTATATTTATATAAGAAGTTTTATTTATTTACTTATTTATTTGCATAGCTATAGTTAATACATCCCTGAGGACATATTTGTTGAGCATAAATTTATATAGCTGGGGATTGGTTTGATTTTCTCTGCATCAGAAAAGAGCTATATATTTTTGACATAAAGTAAAACCTTAAATTCAGCTCAAAAAACCAATGGTGCTAAAGAACTACATCCACTCAACCTGAACGGGCCTGATTTTTACCCTGTGTTTGGTTTATAGAGTAACTTAACTAGTACCAGCTGAGATACTCACAAGTGTGCCACAGTAAGACAAATAAAATTCAGAAAGGATTTACTGCATTCACATTTTCTATATATTAATAGTGTTTCTCTTGAGATTTTTGGGACTTTATGAAGTACGTGCCATGCACATACTTGGTGAATATAGACATAAAGGACGTATTGTTGTGCCTAAAGGACACAACTCTCCCACATATCTTTAATTACTCTCTGTTCAAAAACAAGACAATACACAGTGTCTTATTTTCCCCCACATGAGGAACTTAACAACTCCAATGCTCATGTTTTGTGTTATGGTGGGGAGAGGAAGTAACCCTAAAATGGAAAACCCAAAATTTCTTCCTTTTCTTGTGGCAAAAGGACTGGACACCAGCACAGAGTGCGGTGAGGAGCAGTGCCAAGTTCAGGTGCTACCAAGCTCCTCAGCCATTGATGAGAAGTTCCCAGCTCAAAGCATGGAAATGAGCGGACTCCAAACAGAGGCCAACACACTCATGAAAGCAGATGAGAGGTTTGTCTTTTTCCCTGCGTCCCAGTCTGTTCTCTAGCCACGCTGCCTCTTGGGCCGCTGCACCGCCAGGCTGCCTTGGGAAGCCGCCGGCCCACGTTCCCAGCGGCTGCTGCAGCTCCAGTTCTCCACGGAGCAGAGGCCTTCCCGCGGCCAGAGCACGCTCGCGGCGATGCCTCGGCTCCAGCCTGGCCGAGGCTCAGCCCCGTGGGAGCTGAGCCGGCCCAGTCTGTGCCTGGCATTCCTACTTACCTCTAAGTACCCTGACTTACAGAGCCATTCAGGACTTGTGCCAAAAGGACTTCATTTATCACCTGAAGGCCTGCCAGATGTCAGTAAAATCTGCTACTACAGTTGGGGAAGAGATGAAGATTGATCAGAGTCAGACTCGAGCCTGATGTTGCTGGCTAACGGGCCCTGCCTGCCTGCCATAGCTTGTACTCTGTCTGTAAGGCCTGAGAGGAGGTGGCAGAGGCAGGGAATGATGGGCTGTAAGGAAGTGGGAATGCAAAACCAGCAGAAGCCCCTCCAGCAGTTACAGAGAGATCTTGACTGTATAACTCCCCTTAGGAAAATATTACCCAAATGCAGCACAAACCCTGCAAGAGCAAACTCCACTTGGGAAAAAAAACTCCACGGTTTTACCAGGTTTGAATCAGCAGTTCTCCAGAACAGGTTGGAGCTTGTATCATCAGGCTAATGCAGATTTTACTGTTATTTGGGATCTCATAAACCAAAATTAGCAAAGCAGCTGTAAATCAATGCCAAACGTCATGAACAAGATGGTGCAATGGTGTTACACCACCAAAAAAATGCTGACTGCAAGAGTACCAGAGTGCTAAAAACTGACTTTACCTAAAGTTAAAAGAGGACCAAGAAATCAAAGTGAAGAAGACAAAGGAGAGGAATCATGAAAATGATAATGAATTTCTTAATGAAGAGATGGTGACTTAGCAATTTTTTTTCCCAAATTCTAAATTAAAAAACTGGCAGCATTAGTACACATGGAACTGCTGGAAAAGTAATAGTTACCCAAGATGACAAATCCTGCATGGGTATATGCTCAGCAAAGGAAGTAAGCTTTTAATATAACTTGATGTGCAATCTCACCAAGAAAAAGCACTAGGTTCTCTGAATGACAAGGCTTAACCTACATTTCCATCCATTTTAAACTCTCTGTAAAAAAGCAACCCTCTGCACACTGATGTACAGCCATGTCACCACAGGAAGAACCTGAGAAACAGCACTGCTGAAAATCCCACTAATGCACAAACTCCTGCAGTCCAGGAGCTCTGTTAACCACAGGAACACGAGTTGTGTTTGCCTAGAAATTTGCTACCACAGTGTAGCAGAGGCCAGATGACTCAAGCATAGATGGAAGAGGAGAAAACAGCAGTATTGCCAAAAATGGACAGGGAAGAAATGATACTGAGCTCCCTTGAAGTTTCCTCCCAAGGCCTGCAAGTTCAGCTAATGGCTTTTGCCTCATTTCAATTCCCACACAAAATTCAGCAGGGCTTGCTTTCTACTGCAAGGATACGAAGGACTGAGGTAAGAAGAGGTAGAAAGCACAACAACAAGTATTGGTGAAGAGTAACTGTAAGTGAAAAGGATGAGGAAATTCTGTGGGACATATATACTTTACTTAAGTGGGAAATGGAGATTTGAAAAAGGAGGACAGAAAATACTGTTTGTAATCTACTTTCCTTATTTTTCCTACACCATTCATTAGGCATCATAACTACAAGGGTGGACAGAGACGAAATCATAGATGTATTAAAAGAACAAATAGAAGAGATGCTGAAAAACAAACGGAATTAGTTATGTGCAAAGCAGTGTCTGCACAGAAAAGCTCAGCTTTCAGAGATGTACTGGAGCCCTGCTTGTAGAAGAAGTGAAACAACTTCTTCAAGGAAGATTTCCATGACACTTCTTGGCTATGAACATGAACACTAAGGACTGCACACAAACAGAATCATTCAACATTTGGCCTTTCTCAACAATATTTTGCTTCCCAGAAATAACTGCCTGCACACGGTCATCTTTGAGTACCCACCCAATCAATTAAACTAGATCTCTGCTTTCCTACAGAAATCACACTGCAAAAAATAGTTACTATTCTTTTCTTATTTTTCTTAACTTACACATACTTACTGTCAGAGCTGAGCTCCCTTCCTGTGACACACTTCTTTTTTCACTCTTAGTGCTGCCCGATCTGATGCAGCTCCACTGCTCACCAGACATGACAGTTTAAAAGGGGATGTGATAGTGACCCAAGCATAAGAGCTCCAGTGGGGTGCTGGCAGCACTTGGAATGATTTTCGAGTCAGTATTTAGCTGTCTGAGGGCATGGCTGCAGGAGAAAGAATATGACAGAATACGACTCCTGCTGCCAAACCCTGGCATGGTAATTCCAGGTCATAAAAATCTTCCCTCAGACAGATCTAGAACATGGCAGTTTTTCTGAAACAGGAGCAGAACACTTTGTCCATTATCCCTTGAACTGTGCACCTTGGTGCAGGTGGTGATGCACCATTTGTGCAGCTTTGCAGAGCCCCACCTGCCCGTGACCAAAGCTGTCATTGCCTGTTTGCACTCCAAGCAAACCTCACAGATACAAATTGTGCATGTGGAACAGCTAGCCTACCACAGAGGAGCTGAACTCCATCCTACACCACCCCAAGCCATTTGACAAGCTGAAGACTTATGACCACATGGAACTAATTTAGACTTTCATTTCAAGTGAGTTCTGTGCATTTCAGCCCTTCCCCTGCACCAGTTCACTGCTGTCTTTTGTTCATTTTCCCCGGGTTGTGGAAGCTCACAAGTATGTTCTGGTTCTAGTAAGGCCCAGGTGAATGGTTCTGGAGTATGACTACATCGTACCTGTGTGACCACAGCTGCAAGAGCTGCACCTCCTCCCTAAAAGGATCTGTACATTCCCTTATCTCTCACCACTTTACAATGCAAAACCTTTGGTGGGATAAAATAGCACAGATAACACTCCTTTTCCTCCTTAACCAAATTTCTAAGTCAAACCTGTAAGCTTGAGAGAGAAGCTGCAGAAATTTGATGCATCATTTTGAGCTGTGGTACACTTGTTTTCACTTTCTATTTATCATTAAAAGGAAGGAGTTGATTTCATCCCAGGCACCAAACAATTTTGTTAGTCTAAAAATGCCATAATGCATAGGAAATGCCCACCCTTCGGCAGAAGTCTCAGGACAGCAAATATTCCTGTGAGAGATACCCTTGGCATACAGTTCAGTGTATGAAAAACTCAAAAGCCCTGCTACAGTTCTCTTAATATCAAGGTACTTACCTGTTCACACCGTTTCTAAAGCAGGGAGACAGACACCCCACCCTCCAAAATAACTTTATTTTTTGCTTTACATGGTTACAAAACACAATGCTGGAAATAAAAGCAGCTGATCTTTCTTCATCTTGGAGGGACAGAATCTCTAACACAGAATACAATATAAAATAAGCATCTCACTAAAACCAGCACTAATTGTTGACACTGGTCTGTCTCATTGTGCAACAGACACTGTCAGCTGAAATTCTTCTGCAGGTCTCCAAAAATCATGAACAAGCCCGGAAACAGCCCCTCCTACACACTGCTCAACCCCCCCCCCCCAACATCTGGCACAGAGAGCTCATTGGTAGCAGAGCAATGGCTCAAAGATGAGAACACTGCACACTGCTTTAGGTGATCCATCAGATTATTGCACCCCATAGCAGAATTCCTAAGGAGCACCACGTTGTAAAGAAAGAGTCTAGCCTGGAGATACCTGCACTTGATTTCTGAGCTGCTCTTTGTACTTCAACATTTCCATTTCCCCTAAATTTTCTAAACTGACAAATACAGTACAAAGCAATGAAATGTTCCTACCGATATTAGGATGCTTCAGGAGGCGACAGATTCTAGCTTCTCTTTCCAGTTTCTGGTGATCTGGATCAAAAGAAAGCAAAACAGTTGCTGTTAGTATGAAGATAAACATAGTTCAGTGTATTTGCTTTAGAGAATCATCACATCATCATCATCCGATGGGATCGTTAAAAAATGTCTCCTTTAAAAAATATCTCCTTTCTTTAGATCCACTAATATTTTCATCCAAACTGTAACATTGAATTGATAACTTTTAACCTTTGGGTAGAGCAGGAGGCTGGAGCTCTGGACTCGTACATCACTGAGCCCTAACAACATTTCTGGAGATAAAACCCTACTGCTTGTGTCAAGCTCTGTTTTCTACCATAAACAACCCAAATATTCCAAAATACTAACTTTGGAAAATGGAACTGCTTGAAAGTAAAAAAAAATATGCTTTGAACCTTGAAAATACTAAGAAATTAACGAGTTTAGAAAAAATTGCTTTGGATAGCAACGCTAAAGAATCAAAGACTTAGCATCAGATGTTAAAATTAAAAAGTTCAATCCTTACTGCAAAATGTCCAGTTAGATATGTAGGTTAAAAGAACTATAACAACAGATTTAAAATAAAACAGAGAAAGCAAACAACATCTTTAAAATACTTAACATTTCACATTTCTTACAACACGTTTTGAATCTGGAGGAAAGAACAAGAAGGAAAACTTGTCTAATTTTTCGGTAGTTTGTGTTTCCTACTATTTGCAGTAAACTCTAACAACAACTGAAATAATTTTACATATGTTAACAGTTCAGATTTTTTTCACATGTTTTTAAGAATTAGGACAGCTCCTGAGCTAGTCACTACTTGTCAACTGAGCCATCATATTTTCTGAGGCCCCAGAGGCTCCACTACAGCTTACCCCTCTTTACCCTAATGTTTTTTAAAAAAAAATAAATTCAGAAGTTATAAGTATAAATGATAAATCTTCAAGATAAGCTTAAATTCTTTCTTTGTTAAAGTTAAACTCTCCCACTGAGGTTTCCCGTTGAGATTGTTGAATTCAGTTGCAGCAAGGCTGAAACACAAGCACAGACATCTACAGTTACAGCACCTTCATGTCCAGCAGCCCTGGCTGTAACTTAACCGTGGGCTGAGCACTTGGCACATCACCTGGAGCAAGCAGGGAGACTGCTTGATGTGCAAGGCAAACTGAACTAAGCTGGGTTGAGAACAAAGATGAAAATGTGAGCACTGCCTCAAAAGCAAAGAAACAATCCAGGGGCTATTGGACATTTAGTGTAGGAGCTGTGTCTCTGGTGCATTTGCAGCTCTACTTCCAAAGGCTGCTCTGTACCACGTCCAGCTATATTTACAGATCAGCCAGCACAGCCAGAAACCTGGAAGGTGTCCGATAGTCTCCTATGAAGTGCTAAAAACATCCTGTGTAGACTCTTCAGGAATAACACAGATATAATAAAGAACTTTATCTCCAACTTGGAAGTATAAACATTTGATGTTTCTTTGCTATCAACTGCTATAACACAGCTTCTGAACTGACACTAGATACGATTCATATAACTTATTGATTATAACTGCACTGATATTTTTCAAATCACAGTAAGAACATCTTAGACACGCTGCTGGATGCACTACAATATACGAAGGTAACATCTACAGCATCATCAACATCATTATTAGTGACTGCATTATACATTCCCAGGTTTTTACTCCAAATTGAACCAGTCTATGGATGGATAACAAGGTGTTCTCTGCTGTCAGGTAAATCAGAAAAATAAGCTCTGTGCATTTAACTCCTTCAGTTGTTTGTGTCACAGCAATTGCTATCACACCTGCTGGGTGACTGGGGCTACCTCCCAGCCTGCACACCCGTGCTGTGAGGCAGGACAAAGAACATTCAATACTCCGTGAGCCTGCACGTTAAGGTCCAGAAGATGACAGCAGCACTTCCAAAGAAACAGAGTATTCCTTCGTGTTGTTAGAGGAGTAAGTCTGCAGTATCTAAGTGTTTGGGGGTGGCACCAAATACTAATTTATCAAGAAAACTACTCTCCTCCAAAATCTTCACATTTTCTTGACCTCCCATTTGTTCTATGAGTTTTAGGAAATACTGTTCCTTCCTCTCTCCCCTCGGTTTATTTACAAGTACTTGCAACTGCAACTGCTGTGCCGCCACCCATGGCTATTTGTGTTACCCTGCCTCCTGCCAGGGCTCAAGTACTGGGGAGCTAAAGGTGAATGTCAGAGGGCAGGGCACACCGAAATACTTCCAGTACTCAGCTCCCAAACATCTCAAGGGCAAGGTGTGCCACTGCTGAATCCACTGGGAAAGAAGGGTCCTGCCATACAGCCAGGGAAACTGCCCGGCAGGCACAAACTCCCCCAAACCCTGAGAAAGTTTGGGATAGCATCTGGTGTCAAATGGTTATGTTAAAACAGTATCACAGGAAAAGTTCTGGAAAAAAATAAATGCAGTAATAGGTCACATATTGAAATCAATGAGTTAATCCCTCTCAATTTTGACAGCATATAATTCATCAGCTAAAACTGTGTTTACCCGCCAGGTAAATATAAAACAGGAAAAATTATTATCAGGAACAGGAAGCCAAGCTTGAAAGCCGCACAGATAATAAAAAGGGAACACACAAGTACATTTCTATACTTGTTTCCTTTCCTCTCTTTTAATTACCTAGACTCAATTACAAACAAGTCTCCTACATTGTCTACTTAAGCAACTGTAATTAAATGAAAAATATAAGCTCCAAAAGCAGCAAAGCAAATGCAGAAGAAGGAATGCTCTACAAATTCTAGATCATTTTATGAAAGCAAGTCTCCATTACTAACAATGGCCTCTACCACAGCAACAGGCTGCTGCCAAGATTGGAAAAAGATCACTGCCTGTCAACCACTGATACCATCAAAAGGAAAGCAGCAATGAGAATAATGCAGGTTTATTAATGAAAAAAACCTTGCCACCACCTATGAATAAGTTTAACCTGACATGGAGCCAAGAAAAAGAAAAAAGGAAACAAAAAGATGTAACGCACTGAACCATGAAAATCTCAGCCTTTACAATAACTAATGAAACTATGTGAAATCTGAAAGAGACAGAATATAGCTGTAAAGCTGGGGGTGCTCACAGACTACATAAATTTAAAATCATGAACTAGTCCTCATTCATATGACAACGTTCTAATAGACCAAAAGCTCATATTATAATTTATGACACCTGCATCAGAAAACCACACTGCCTGCATTGAGTTTCTGCTAAGTAGGCAAATAAAACAGCTAACTGTTTCAATACTATCAACATCTGCTTTCTTATAAAAGCTTACATACGTAGACTACACACATTTCTCAGATTATATCATAGCATTTCATAATTAAAGACATAAAATTGATGCCTTTAATTATGTACTGTATGTCTTAATAATATGAAATAATATGTCCTAAAATAATGAAATAATATGTCTTAATATATGAAAACATAAAATCTCTTCAGCATATATCTCTTCTACTAAAGTGCCATGAATCTTCACCCGAAGTGCTGATCCTGCATGACCACCCAAACTGAGCTTATCACCAGGGCAGAAATGTGCACCTCTCACCACAGGTATCTAAAATGGAAATGTCTCCAAAGAAAAGAATCTTTCTAAGAACTATCTGTAATAACTCTTGTAGTTGCTTTTTGTTATTTTACTATTAGAGCTTGCAGTTCACAGTGAACAATATAAAAGCATTTTCCCAATGTCCCTTGCATTGTCTCGTCCATTTTTTATTTTTCCCCCAGGACTGACTAGACAGATTATTAGTCAGTACGAGGTGATGCAAATAGCTTGCTGAACTTCTTGAGGATGATCCCTACAACCTACTTCCTACCCTGTGCAATACAGTTCAACACCTGTATTTTCCATGTTTTTCTTTACACAGCTGAACGAAGAGAAAACAAGGACCACTAACTTGGAAGGGGCTCCTCAGACTGCACTGCAACCCCAGAGCACCTTGATGCTATGCTGTTGCATTATGCCATGGAAATCAAGAAATCACTGCAGAAGTTCTGACCAGAGAACACACAGCTTAACAGAGCAAAAACTTTCCCTCCCACCACCCTGATTTTGTCACCTTTGCTGACAAGTGTCTAGAGCACAACAAAGTATCCATGGTCTCTTGGAATGTAAATATTTGTGATTTAAGGGCATGCTGTGTATAGGAATAGTGCCGTAACAGACACTTGCTTTAAGACCAGGAATGCGGTTTATACACAAACTAACTGCATCAAATGCAGTTTCTAAACTCCCTCTGATGAAGCATTAAGGCTCTGGAAACAGCCCAGTTCTATTTCCTAGACCTGGCCGTTCCTGTAAGTTGAAGTCACTCGTAGGGGTCCTGGTCTCTGCGAGGATAATTCGCTTCCAAGTGGCCCGTACCGTGCTAAGTTCTGCGTTTGGGATGAGAATCATGTTGATCCCACAGCCATGTTTTAGCTGCTGCTACAAGCAGTGTTTGCACTAAATCAGCTTCTCACAGCACCCCACAGGTTGGGGCTGACCTGCTGGAGAGCAGCTCTGCAGAGAAAGACCTGTGGGTCCGGCTGGACACCCAGGGGTGCAAGAGCCAACAGCGCCTTGGAGCCGAGGAAGCCAAGGGCATCCCAGGGTGCATGGGGAGGAGCGTGGCCAGCGGGATCACAGGTGATCCTCCCCCTCTGCTCTCCCCTGGTGGGCCACAGCTGCAGTACAGGCTCCAGCTCCGGGCTCCCCAGCTCCAGAAGGAATGACTGGGGAGGGCTCAGCAGAGACTACAAAGACGATGAAGGGACTGGAGCACCCCTGTTATGAGGAAAGGCTGAGGCAACTGGGCTTCTTTAGCCTGGGAAGAAATGACTGAGAGGGAATCGTACCAACACAAACACCCCGAGGGTGGCCGTCAGGAGAATGAGGCCGGACTTTTACCAGTGGTGCCCAGGGACAGGACAATGGGCAACGGGCACAAACTGGAACACAGGGAGTGAACACTTGACTGTAGGGTGACTGAGCACTGTAGCAGGCTGTCAGAGAGGCCGTGGAGTTTCCTTCGCTGCAAATACTCCATGTTCACCTGGACATCATCTTGTGCAACCTGCTTCAGCTGAACCTACTTTATCAGGGGACTGGAGCAGAGGATGTCACAGAAGTCCTGTGAAACACCAAACATTCTGTGATGAACTTGGGGGGAAGCTGGTTGGGAGGTGCTGCTCAGAAACTGAGTGGGCACTGGTCAATGAGCAGTTCCATCATGCATCGCTTGTTTTGTACGTTTCAATTCTTTTGTCATCTTCCTCCTATTACTTGATATTATTCTCCCTTGCTTTTCTGTCTTTGTGAACTACCTTTAACCGAACCCACCAATCTCCATTTCATTTCTTCCATTTGTCTCCCCAGTCCTCCTGCAGGCTGTGGGAGGAGGGAGGGAGTGAGGCTGTGTGGTGTTTAGCTGCTTGCTGGGTCAAACCATGACAGTGGGGGCCAATAGCTTTACTGAGCCCCCGCCTGAGCTGGCTCTTATGAAAGGCAATTTACAGACCTTCAGCAGTTTGCAAGCATTCATTTTCAGCCAGTAAGATAAAACAAGAACCACATTTATTCATATAACAGTCCATCACACAGCTCTTTGAATTTTCCATTACTGAGTTCATGCTGCAGCAGTGCTCACAAATAAACCTCAGTTACCCCCTCTGTTATTCTTAAACAAGTAAATGCTAAGCAATACAGTCCTTCAATTTCCAAAAGCATTTATCCAAAATGAATGCTCCAGCATTCAGTACCTGCTCCTGGGGAGATATTTGAACAGTGTCTTCACTTATTCCTCTCTTCCTAGTATTTATAGCTTGGAAAATGGGACATTGTTAGAATAAACAATGGCAGACACTGCGAACGCTCATCTGACCCACCCCTCCTAATGCTTCCCGAGCAGAACCACACACCAGGTGTTCATTGTCATAAAGGCATCTTCTCCATGGATACCCTGCTCCATAATGGGTAGGAGCACACAACAACAATAGCACAGCCAGTTCTTCTATTAGGCCACTGGTCAAAAGCATCAACAGAGCAGAAACCAGGGCACTGAGTACGCCTCCAGTTATTTCTGTGGCTGTGTTCCCATACACACTTCTCTTCACCAAGCTGCTGAATATCAAGGAAAAGCAGAAGATATTAATTCAAGATGCTTTGTAAAATAATGAACAAACCCCACACCTGTAGAGCTCCAAATTCTGCCCCGCAGCATTAAGAAAACAAAAGGCACATTGGTACTCAGCTGCAGAGGCCTCCAACAATAACAGTTCTCAGCTGACTGATGTTCCTGCAAGGCTTTCTTCCACTTCCCACCCCCTTTCCTGTGTTAATATTTTACCCTTCACAGTGTGTGAGAAATTGATAAATGGACACAGAGACCTGATTCCCATCCACAAAGCACAGGTTACAGAGGCAGAGACACTGCAAGTGTCTTTAGGACACTTCATCAGACACTGTATCCCTGATTTCTATGATGCCTGCTATGACCAAAAGGTGCAGAGTATTCCTGCATTTGTGCTGTTTCTAGCACTGCTGTTAAAACCGAGGAGGAGCTGACTTCAAGTGAGATGACTCAAGGAGTAAAGACAACACGTGACATTAATAGTGGAGCACTGAGCCCACATGATTTCACTTATTTCTATGCCTTGTGTTTAACAATGTCCATAATGAACAGAGAGAAGAGATCGACAGAATGGTGGGGATGCAAACTAGACTCTACCCAACTGTTGGGAACCTTTAAACAGATCCTAACAGTTCACAGTGACACACTGCCGAGTTCAAGCTAAGAAATCCCATTTTTTCACCTTATCCTCTCATTTGCTGTGGATTGAAATGGCCAGCTGGCAGTTCACTGACTTCACTCTTCTGACTTAGAAAAGCAAGAAAAATATCAGCGCAAGTCTAGAACTGCTGTTACACACATGTATTAATCGTTGCTTTCTATATAAGGTACATGCACAATTACATACGGTAGTTTTATATCTAATGAATATTACATGACATAAACAGCACATCTACTGGAACAGAACAAAGTACTTTAAACTCTTCAGTGCCAAAGTCAACAGAAAGGACCTGAGAGCCCCAGGTGTGAGCCTGATCACCTGGTCACCTCCATCTGTTTGCCACCAACCTGCACCTGACATTTAACCCCTGTGTCCCATCTTGTCCCTATCACCTCTTTTGATGAGACCCACCCAGCGCTGCACCTTTAGCATCTCCCTGATTCATCTTCATGCAAGGCTTACATCTGCTGTAACAGGAAAACCTGAGCATTTTTCATCCTTCATCTTCCCCTTGCTGCCTCCTCCTGTCCCTACAGCAGTGTGTTTTCCTTTGTGACTCAAACTTGCCAATTCTAGAGCTGATGGTCAGCCAAGTCTTCCTCAGCCATTCCCCTTCCATACCTAAATAAGTGCATGTCCTTAATTTTGAAGGCTGGGAGCTCTTCCTTTATTTCACTGCCCTGCTTCCATTTTTGGTTCTCAACTTAAAGCTGCCTGCCCTCCATGTGAGTGCATTCAGTATTCCTCTTTTTTCTTCCAGCTTCTATTTTCTACCTGTCTATTCCAATATTTTTAGGCTTCTCTGGTCTCTTGGCTCATTTCCTGCAGAAAGTCACAGTTTTCAGGAAACAATACTTGGAAAAAAAGATGTTAGGAATCAAAAGTAAGCTCAGAAAAATAAATCACACGGGAGATGCCAGGAACTTGAGGTGTTGACTCATCAGTCTAATGAACACTAAGGTCTCTGTTTGCCCTCAAATACTTCACTGGGGAGGGATGGGCTGCAGGATATAATGGACTTGACTGCCTTGCTGAACTGCAGTCCCACAGAGCCCGTCTTAAACACATTAAATCCATTAACAACACTGTAAACTTTGAGCAGACTTCTGGCTGACAACTCAACTTTCGAAGGCACCCTCAAAGTTCTCAAGTGATGCAGCAAGACATGCATGAGAAGTACATTTTCCTTTCAAATGTTATTAAAGGAATATTGTCTAAAAAAAAAAAGAAAAATGCAGCTTACTATAAAGTAAAAACACAGTGTCAGCTACAGCAATATGTCAACTAGAGTAGCAAATTGTTAATGTGAAATGAATTGTGACGTTCTGACTGAGGCCAGCTTATTTTTATATAACTGAGTAATTAGTACATGTAAGACTGGTGTCAAGTCATGATCTGTGACATCATGATCTGTGACAGCCACTTGGCTGGGATAGGCAGAAGTTACTGATTTTGAAGCTGCTGCAAAGAGCAAATTCTGAACTCTGACTTGAAGTTTTCACTTTGGCAGCGCTTGTTTTTAGAAATCCTACCAATGGTCACCATCTTTACTTTGCAGATGTAGTTTCTACAAGATGTTGCATTAATTGTTTGTGAGGGAGAAGCCATAAATTGTTTTAAGCAGAAGATGACCAGTGAGGATGTTCAGTTTGCTAACAGCTTGCGGATGAGAGAGTGTTCCATATGTAATAGAAAGGGAAATGACATTGTGCAGAAAAGGTCAGCAACTTTTATTTTCAATATTTCCTGTAGTCACTGTTCCTTTAAAACTAAACATTACACATGACTTATCCTACCAGAGACTAAAGGCTTCTTATTTGCCAATCTACTCAAAATCACTGTCATTTATCTTAACAAAAGCTCATGGACTTTAACCCCCTAGGAGGAAACAACTGTAGAACTAGAATCAAGTCCAAATAGAACAAAAACAATGGTTTGGCAGCTACCATTATGACTCAGAGGAAATTTAAGCAGCACATCAAAGCCAAAGCTCTTCATAACAAAAAGAAACACTAAGAATACATAAGCACATGCCTACAGGACTATTTCATCGAGAGTATCCAGAGTAGTATTATAGGAGTAAAGATACAATTGCACTAGTAAAAATAACCCAACGCCCAAACCTCAGTCTTCAGCAAACAGTATGTCATAAATCCAGTATTTTAACATGGCCCATCAAAAACTAAAACAACAGAAATAAAAAACTCAAAAAGGACTTCCACATTAGGTTGTAACTTGATTGTCCTCCATCCATTAACTTGCTTTAAAACAAAGAAGTGGATTATGAACTAACTCACTGTATTAATTTTATCTGCTCTGTCAAGTTGCTAAGCCTTTGCTCATAATAAAAACAAATCTCCTCCTCAAATACCATGTGCATGAATAGCATTTAACCATCTGAAGCTTTATATTACAGCAATCTGTGATACCAGGACACTGATGTCATGACCTCTAAGCAACGTGAGTACGATCTCTTGCAAGAGGATTATTATCGTGACATTATTTTTAGAATCTTTTTCTTGCTGATAAAGAGAGAGTTACAGTTCACTCAGTTTGTAAAAGCAACCATTATAAAAAGAAATACTAGCCTTGCAAACACACATTTGTAAAAGAGAGTCCCCAAAAGAAAGTTTTCATTAAAGAGCAAACCACAGAGGAGAGGCAATGTCCAAATGGAAGCCTGTGCTGAGTGTCATTCCTCGGGGCCAGTGCTGGAACTGGTGCTCCTGAACATCTTTGTCAGTGATGTGGACAATGGCATGGTTTTCAAGGCCCCTTCCAACCCTTCCCATTCTAGCATTCTATGAAATCCTTCAAGTGTTTTGCCTCCTAATTCCTAATTTGTCTTATTTCAATAAGACATGTCTAAATAGCTTGTCTGACTCAACAGCAGCATCATTCCACTTGTTCTACAGACAGTTAATAGAGATGCTCCCAGGCAAGGAAGTCTGAGGCTTTTTTTCCTTCTTCTAATTAAGGAGAGGAGAAATTAAACAAGATTTTTATAACCAGCCACAAATAAAAGTTCAAGCAAGCATTGACAGGTAGTTAAACTTCAGCTTTTGACAAATTTGGGTGATTTACTGGATAAACACTCTCCCTTAAATGTGTGTTTGCCTTAGATTCTGCACTGTGTGCCATACATTATACCCACAAGATACAGAATGTAACAGGCATATGTAAGACAATCAAAAGGATATCTAAGATAACTGAAGGAAGTGTAAGTACACACAACTCCTGTAGAAGATGAGGCCATCATCTAGTGCTGCGGGCAGCAAGTCCCAAAGGAAAGCCACCCTCCTTATTGGACAGTGGTTGCACAAAACCTGCCTAAAGGGATTTCAGCTTTTCCCCCCTATTAAGGGAATTAACACTTGTGTATTTGCACGTGTAGTGTTAGGTCCCAAGCTGCTGGCCTTCTCCCAAGCTACTGAGCTTCTTGGGAAACAGTAGGAAACTGGGTTATCTCTCTGTTGCCTAAACAAACAGGGCAAGCAAATCCTCAGGAAAAGCAAAGAACCACCCAACAAGCCCACTGCGTGAAAAAAACAATCAATGCATTCCATTTGTCACGGGGTCAGGTTCATCCCCTCTACCCCTTAAAGAATATGGGAGATAGGATCAATCTTTTGAAACCACACACTCTCAAGGATATAACAAACCCAGACAATAGCTCATTCCAGATAATCAATGTTTATCCCTTGTTTCTGTAAAAAAAGAACTCAGGGAAGATATTGTAATATTCCAGAGGCTCCAAATTCTGGCACAGGGACAAATTCTTGCTGTCTAAGAGGGAAATACCAGAGTACCATTGATATGAGCATTGCACAGTGTTTCACTGATGTTACCAAAAACCCCAAGAAAGTAATCAATATTAATTGTGAAGTCATTGAATCTGATTAGCCTGATGATTTAGAGAAAATAGGTACACAAGAACACATTTACAGCAACATGATTTTTTCTGAATACCCACACTGTCACGTTCAGTCACAAATTTTATCAGTCTGATTAGAGATCGTGTGGTTGAGGTGTTCTTTTGCCAAACCCCAAGCACTGAGGCAAGTATGGTTTTGGAAAAAAAAAATAAAAAATCACAGCATGGGGCACTGGCAAAATACAGCAGACACCCATGACAACCCATACCCCCTCCAAAAAGATGGAGCCCAAACCACAACTAAACCACAAGAACAAAACATAATTCATAAGCAAAGAATTTCAATTTACTAATCAGAAAACCTCTCAAGCAGATAGAGGTTACATTAAAAAAAATTTAAGTAATTTTTTTGTTCAACTCCTCTTCGCTCTAAATATCAGCCTTTGGTACTGCCATTGTTCTTCTGGAATATGTTGAACAACTAAAAAAGTTACTTAATGGAAATACTTCACATGGTGGATGTTATGTACCACTATTATTGAACCACCACATTTAACGTGATTTCCCTGGTACAGCTCAACGTCCTACTTACCATATAGAGTAACTGAAACTATTGTACAAAATAAAACTACTCTAGGAAAGACTCCAATCTTTCTCATTTAAAGATGAGAAGGAACTGGAGGAGAGAAAACCCAGCCACCAGTTGTATTACTTAATTAAAACTGCCCCTTCTAATTGAATTGCCAGCAAAGCACTGGGGAAATAGTCCCACTGCTACACCAAATGTATAAAACAGAAGTCCATTACTCATATGCTGTATTTGCCCACAGTCCTTTCAGCTAAATCCAAGAGCTCACAACCAGTATGGAACAGCTCTTGGAGGTGGAAAGGCTTTGTAGCTCAGAGAAAGGACCACAGCACCTTCTCTTCTACAGCATCCAAGAACTGCCACAGAAAGCATTGATAAAAGACATTGCACAGAAGCAACTTTCAGCTTCTTTCCAGTGCAGCTCATCAGTTTCTCGTGAGGGTGACTGAGCACTGGCACCGCTGCCCAGCGAGCCAGGCTGTGCAGGGTCCACCCTCGGAGCTGTACAGGAGCCGTGTGGACACGTTCCTGGGCAGCCCGCCTCCAGAGGTGCCTTCCAGCCTCAGCCATGAGAGACTATGGGAGCCCTCAGCCTGAAGGAATCCCAGGTGCTGGGTGTCCTGGTTTGAAAGACAGGTGTTTGCTGAGGAAAGCAAAAGCCTCCCTTCGGACTGAAAAATGTGATCCTTCTTTCCTATAGAGATTATTATGATTTTGAAATTAAGGAAGCTCTCAGGCAAAGATAGGGGGGTAGGTATAACAGTTCTTTGCTAGTATATCTAACAAGACAAACAAGAACAACAACAGCTATGAAATTACCCACAAACAGAACAGTAACTCAGTCCCAGTCCTTTCTGGCTGCAGGCACCTTTTCCCTGAGCTGCAGTTCCCGGTGCTGGGGGCGGGCAGGTCCCGCAGAGCTGCAGGAGGGCTGGGGGTGATGGCAGCGCTGTCCCAGGGGGAGAGAGAGAGATGGAGAGAGCTCTCCGCTCACGGTGTGGGTCCCAGTGCTCAGCAGAGTGCTGGATGGTGGCAGGTTACAGTGAGAAGGCAACAGGGCAGGGTCCGACAGCAGTGAGGATGGCTCCCCGCGCTGGGATGGCAGGGATGGGACACAGGCAGCGATCGTCCTTCTCTTCCGAACTCCGCGGGGAAATGGGGCCGAGCCAGAGCCTTCAGTCTGCTCTTCTGGCTGTTTGAATATCGAGGCCTTTCCCTCTTCTCTCCCCTCCCCCTTGCCTCCAGGGCCCAGTCAACAGGTATCTTAGCATGACAATGGGGGAAATTCCACAGAGGGAAAAGGGAAAGAACCAACCCCCAACACTGGGTATCCCACACCAGCCGACTGTCATGGACATTTGGCCCCAGCGTCTTCACCGTCTTCACGCACAAGTGTTTCAAAAGACTGGCACAGCCCTCATTCCTTAAGCAAACAGTTGTAGGCATTTTCCAGAGAGGGTTCCAAAGACCAGACTGGTGTTAAACCAAGCTCTCCAATACCCATTTCAAAGGAGGATTACCTGTTTCATGCCACCACAGGAACTCTTAACAGCATGCACATTCTTAAAGCTCTCATATCCTGCTACATCAAGATTGCACTTGTGCAACTGAATAGATGTTTCCCATGTTAAGAACTCAAACAAGTTTGCTGTTTAGGTAATTACTGTATTAACAGCACTCTGACTAATCTGCCATGAACTTGCTCCTCTGAGCCATCCCAAGTTAATGGCATCCACTCCGCCCCTCTGCACAGGGCGTTTGTGATGGCTCAGGTAGCCCTGCGTGAAGGGAATCCATCTGTCAGCTTCAAGAGGGTGTCCACCGTGACAGACACTTGCTGGCAAGAACACCAGGATCAGGCTGCTAGCAGAAATACCTTGAATTCCCCCGACTAGGTGTGGAGAGGTTGGTTTCTGGCACTTATTCCTGCACCTCCTGAACAGAGCAAGCAATGATCTCTACCACAAAGACAGCCGAGCAGATTGTCCTCCGCAATCTGCCCCCTTTTGCTCCTCGGGCAACTCCAACTTCTGCAGGGTGGCTATGACACGCTCCCTTACGCTATGCCGGACGGTGCTGTGGAAAACGTGGCCCTACAGTGCCCAACTTGCACATTCTTCCAGCCTGATTCATGAGCTGTATTGCTGATGAACTGTGTGCAGGGTTACTGTGTACCAGGTAGGAACACAGGCACCTCCAGCCTTCACCCACCCAGCTCCCACACGTGACACTGCTCTGCAAGGTGAGCACAACCTCACACGGCACCCACCACGTCTCAAAGGTACCACAGAGCACCACAATCTTGGTTGTCACTAGAAATGCCAGCAGCGCCATTACCTGTCACAAATTTCCTTGCTACCTGCTCATTCCTGAGTTTAACACTTGTCAAAAGGTAGATTTTTTTCAATTAGGAATTTAGAGGAGCTCTTGCTCCGAGAAGAGCTGAGAGTCACCTCAGTAAACAAAGCCAGAAACTCACACCCTTCCTTGGCAGAGGGCCAGGCACTGTAGTCATTACTCTGGGAGAACTCTCACTGATGGAACTGCTCCAGGCACGCACATCATGACTCATGCTGCAAAAACTTGGCTCCTGGAGTTCTTTCCCATCTAATTAAAATTCACTCAAACATCCCACAATCCAGCTTTTGCCATAACAGGATCAGTATCTGTGTCTGCAGCCAAAAGACCATTCAGCACCACAAATTGGCTGTGGAGGTAGCAAATATACCTAATACTGAAAGAGGTACTGAAGTTGATCTATTTTGTCGCCTCTCTTCTCAAGGTCTCCAGTTATAGGAAGACAGAAATCAAGCTGCTGCCTGGTTGGATTTCTTTTTTAAAGAATCCAAGGAAGCAGCAGTGGTAGAGTATAAAAGAAGCATACATGAAGAAACTAACTGTTGCATATATTTCAGGCTAGCCTAAAAGATTTATTGGACAACATGGCTTGTTTCGGTTTTACCTCCCCTGGGGTTTCTACAAACTCTTCTGTTGCCTTTTGTTTTCAATTGGATGTTTTGAAGCCATGATAGTTCATTTATCTTTATTAGCTTTATTTTTCATGTAACTCTCTGGAGTATCTCCTCTATTGCTACTTTTCTTTTTAAAAGACAGTCCAAAGATACCAGTGAAGTCCTGGTGCAACTATCAGGCATACAAAAATAAGACAAAACGTTACATGAACAATTTTCTCTTGTGAAAAAGATCTCTTGGGTTTGTCTCTTGATGTGACTTTGTGGATCAAACTACAAAGCCTTCGGCACGTGGTTGCTAAAAGGAAGTCACACTTGAAGTTTCTTAAGCATGCACTAGCCACTAAGAACTGATGAAAATAGAGAAAGAAAATACTTATTACTGCCTTGGCCTTTGAAAAAAAAATCGTCATCACCAGAAATACACAAAAAGTAAAACTGACATTCCTACTAAGAATAAAAAACTAAACCAATACTTTCACTAATATTGCAACCAAAATACAAAATATTTAGAAGAAAAACCTCCACCTTTAAACCCCAATTTTACTAAAATGTAAACGCTATTCTTTAGATGTTTACAAAATCCAGAGGCAGGAAATCAACTCTTCTATTACTAACAAGTCTGTCATCTGGAACATAGATATTTCTCATCTTTTATGATGTCCAAATTATGCTTTTAATTGAATTCTAAATCATTAGCCACTGCTGTATCTCCTTCAAGGTTTAGAGCACAGTTGGCCTCACTCCTGAGCCCTGTTGCTCCCAGTCAAGCTGGCCTCAACAGCCTCAGTGTGAGCTGTAAGAGAAACTCTGCCAGAATGTGGCAAAATATTGAGGTATTGACACTGCTAATAAAAACATTAAGACTTGACCTTTGCAAGGGCCATGGAACAAGAACAGAAATACTTCTGTCAGGCTTCCAGAGGCCAAGAGAATCAATGAGTCCTGAGACAGGAAGAGCACAAAGTCTACTGAAAAGACCACGGAAATTTACTGGGCAGTTTCACAGCAAATGAGGCTTAGGTATGCACAAGTCGAGCTTCAGTCTGCAGGGTTTCAGTGTGAAACCAGAAAGCTCCCCTGTTAGTTCACCACAAAACACTTTGCTGCACAAGCTATCCGCACCAACTGCTTTGCTTTCTGCTCTTGTGTGAACTGCCTGATGTCCTATAGCAGGAAGGAGTCACAATCAACTGAATTTGCAACTTCTTTACAAATAAAGTTCAGGAAAACATCTGGCTAAACGACATCAGATCTCAGGTTCTCAAGATAAAACAGAAGTATTAACATATTATCAGCAGTGAGCTAGAGAGAAAAAAAGGAAAGCTGGGAAGGTATTGCAAGATTTGCATTTTCCTTTCAATTCTCAAGCCGAAACAGATTTAAACAGATTTATAATATGTATCCCATTCCTAGAAATTCCCTCTCCCAGGTACAGGCTTTGGGCCTCTACATTCACATTTGTGCATTTAGAAATCCCCGCTCTACGTTCAGTTTAAAAAAATAAGAAGTCACCGTTGAAAGTACTCTCCTGTTTAAGAGTGCTTTAGTGCATCCCATGGACACAGGCACGAAGCGGCCGGAGATGTGGAATTTGCAAATATGAAATGACTGAGCAAGGGTGAAGTGACAACTTGAACATCAGAAGCAAAAAGGGCAAAAGCAAAGTGCAGACGTGTTAAGAGCACGGGGAACACGAACAGGTTGAACAAGTACTTGACTGCAGTGCTGAGGCAGCAACCCCTCAACAGCTTCCACTTGATGCGCCCACCTCAGGCTGGAGCAGCCTTAAAAAGCAGGCATGGCCAGGCACTGCAGACCCTGCACCCACTGAAACTGGTTTTTCACTGTGTCAGCTGAAATACACTAAGTGCCTGCAGTGAGACACTCTCCAGGATCTAGCACCAGTCTGACAACTTGCTACTAGCGCCATCCCACAACTTAAGAGCTCACTGATGGCAAATGCCACAAATCCCTTTAGCTGGAATAAAGAACAGCCTAAGTCTGTTTTGACCATCTGGTCCAGCAAGTTCTCCAGCTTCAGCTTCTTGTCCCATCTAAAGGGGCTCAGCTCCCCTCAGGAGCCAGGCCTCAATGCAACATGATGGATGTGTCAATACCCCCACCGTCACCTGTTCTCACTGCATACTAAATACACAAAACACACAATCCTACCCGAGGGAAGGTCTGGCCATAAGAAATTTAAAGCAAGACTTGACTCTCAGAGAAATTAACCTATAAAAACTCAAACAAAAACTCGGAATAGAACTAAGAGTTGCAAAGCTAAAACATTTCAATGACACAAACCACTAAGACGGCATTAAGGTCCTTTAAAAAATACATAAATTCACATTGGATACTCAGCAACGCTGACACAAATGCAGTTTTGGTAGTACTGTGTTGTTTCTTTCCTACTTTTTCATTGTCCTACAATAAAATAAATGCCTTTCCCTAAGCAGTAACTTTTGGAATGCATTTTAAATAAGACCTACACCACTCTTAACACTGGACTTCCCATACTTAAAGCACCCGATGGCAGTACTCAGGAATGTGTCAATTCTGCAACAAAACCTAAGATTTCCCAACTCCGGTGATTTACAAGCCTGAATTAAGAAGCTGAGCTCTTGCAAAGTGCTATTTTACAGCTTCAGGTGTAAGGAAGAAGTGTTTGAAGAAGCTGCCACCCACTATCTGCAGTTTTGGCAACCCGTTTAAGATTGAAGAGACATGTTTATTTTTATCAACTCGGGATCTTCGACAGATTATGAAAATTAGCAGCTCGGAGCGAGTAACAAACTTCTTAAATGTGTAATCACTTTGTCAAAAAGCAAAACAGAAATGTGATAATGAGGCTTGTGTTTGCAGGATATACCCACAGGGACATTTTAATACACTAGAAGGCTGAAACAGAATCACTGGAGTACTTCAGTAGGACTCCTAAGGACTCACAGGCTGAAGAATGAAGCAAATGCCACTGAAAGAGAAGCAAGGCAGGTGGATGGTCAGTCCTTGCGGAGCAGGAAACATCGCTACCTTCGAGGGGCCAGGCAGACACCAGTGCCAGCAGGGGCAAGGGAGGCAGAGCACCCATGACACTGCAATTTCCTTCCAAAAACAACAATCATACCTTCTTGGGTTGACCATTTCACCCTAGAACAGGATTTCAGGCCATTTAGATACTTTGCAAGCCGTCTTTGAAACTCCTCAGCCACTACTACAGAAAGAAATTCAACATTTAATGCCAGAAATTACGCATTCAGCCCAGTAATTATCTGTGTTGAGTATAACCAGGATTCCATTGGTAGCGAACTAATGCAGATGAGGCACTTTATATTACTTTGATCCTGCTTCTAGAGGAGCTTTTTTAAAAAAATGGGACAAACCAACTTGCATTCCCTTTTACCCACATAGACTTCATTAGAAAACTAGCATTTTCCTGAAAAGCCATCTCGTCCTAGAACTCAAAAATCCAATTGCATTATTACCAACAATAAAACTTACATGAACAAATTTGGGTCTTGATTTTTATTTCTGTCTGCTGAGAACACTCCCTGTGCACCTGCCTCCATACAACACCAGGAATCTGGCCAGCGGTGATGCACAGAAGAAATGACAGAGTAGAAATTCCAAACACAATTCCCTGCAGTAAAAGCAGGAGTGAAAAGCATCAGAGAGGCATTAGTGCCCCTTGAAATAGCATTCTTGATTAACATGCTACATTCAAATCTGACTAATATTAATCAAATTACCCTCACCAACTTCAGACGTGCTCAGAGTGAGTTACGAACCCCGAATTTCCCCTAGAGCAATCTAAGTGGTGAACCACTAAGAGAACAGTCATTCTTTCATGTTTTAAACACTGAAAAGTGAGATCAGCTCCATACAGATGTGATTTTGAATGCAACCTCTTTCAACGCCCCACTCTGAACACTCCACTTGACAAAGCCCCTCTCGTGGCTGTCTGCAATTACCAAGCAATGCTTCTCACCCAGCTGGCCGCATTAAGAGAGCACAGGGACCTGCAGCACATCCCAGCCAAAGCCGCGCACGGCTGGCAGGCTCCAGGACCCAAGCGTGGTCACGAGTGCTGATCAAACACGACCAGAAAACCAGCACATCACGTGGCTGTGCCTCATTCCACTCGTGTGCCTCGCAGCTGCCGGAGCCAGCCACTCTTCCCTTCCTGAGAACCGCGCTCCACACATGTGCAGGGTAAACTTCCTGCAGCGCCCGGCACCCGCCCGCCACCTCGGAGCCAGCCCTACCGACACCGGGGAGGATACGTGGTCCTTCTCCCTTCTCCTGGAGGTGTTTTACTCTACAGACATGGGCAAGCAGATCAAAGGAAAAAAAAAACAGACAATGGTGAAAAAGGGCACAGACTTAAAAAACAAAGCATGTCTGGCTGAAAAAACGGCAGAAAGAGCAGCTTTCCCCCCCCAGCTCCAAGAAACAAGAGCAGTAGTTCTGATGCAAGGCCATTGTCTCAGGCAGCTCCGCTGATCCTGCACGGCTAAATCAAGGGAGAGGTTTCCCTGCTCTGCTCAACATCTCCCTTTTCCTGCTGGTACACATGACTGTGAAACACTTCCAAAAGCAGACAGATTTTAGAGATGTCTGCAGCCATGTCAGAGCACAGAAAGAAACAATCTCAGGGCTCCAGCACATCACCAGTGGTTTCCAGACATTAGCCAAAGGTGCAGAGACCCCCACAGATCCTCACTTCTGTTACTGAGAACTCGGCAAAACTGAGTTTAATCATGTGGAAAAAAGCACTCATACGGACATTCAAGAATGTGTTACAGTATTAGGGGAGAGGCAACAGGGAAGATTTTGAAAGTCATGCCTTAAATGAAAACCTCTTACGCTTGAGATTCTAATGGATCTGAAAACACTGTTTCCAAAAAAACAAAAGCTAATGACTAAATACATTCCTGGTTTAGTACGACTGGTGAGCTTAGAAGACAGTTGACAAAAATCCCACGGTGCTCCTTAGAGATTAATGACCATCTTTAAGCACTCAAATCCAACAATTATTTATAGACTAAACTACATGCCTGACAGCATTCCTCCACCAGGATGTTGAATTACTTCAATATTAGGTTCCTGATTCCTTACAGTAAATGGACATTTTGTAATGCTATGATAGCGAACCCAGTTAAATTCTCAAGGATATTCATTCTTCAAGTTCTACCCTTTCCAAGGGTGCTGTCACGCCTCAGAGTTATCATGCTAGTGTTTCTCAAAGATTTTACTCGTGTTAGTCTTCTAGGTGTCATTGCCTTCACACAGCTCCTCCTCCTCTCTTCCCATACCTCATCCTAAGGAAGAGAAGGCAGTTTGCAGCATTTACAACCAAGATGATTTCAGCTTTTGGCCAGCAAAGAAGAGGAAGGGATCCATTCTTCAGCTCCTCCACAATTGACTCTTAAAACTACTGCACCCAAGTCAGAACACCTGACCTGACAGAGACAGCTCTGAGCAGCATCACTTCCTTCAGATGGATAGAACACCTCAGCTGCCTTGCAAATAAGATACTAGCATAAAGCAGCAATTTCCTGTGCCACATTTTCAACTACAAAGCTTTTTCTCAAATAAAAAAATTAACGCCACCAGCAAATTTACAATCAGCTGTGACCTGAAGGTCTCCAACTGAAATATGAAACAAGATTATTCAGCGTGTGAATTGCTGAGCACACCGTGCATGCTGTCATTTCACTTAAGTAACACCATCTCTTGCAGTAATTTATTGACTTCAGTTAGGAAATAGAGGGGAAAATAACTGCTCTGGATGGCATTGGCAATGCTACATTTTGAACCACCACTAATTTCACTACTAAATATTGTTAATTCATAGCATCTCTTAAAAAGTTCCCTTCCAAGCAGCAGTGTGACACAACTATCAGAGGTGTGATGAAGAGATTAAACAGCAAACTGGCACAGCCAGCAGCTATAAATTATCAACAGCAACTCTGCTATTTACACCCTGAAGTACTGGTAAAGATGAGACTGTTTTCATTGATGACATCCAATGTTATCTCTAAAGAACTAAAAAATGAACTGCTAAACAGGGACAAGAGAACCACTCCTAGGAGCTGCAAAGAGAAGCAACTACAGCTTAAATACGAACTTCTCTGCTAGCAAAAGCTGGATAGATCCAGGTGCTGTGCAACACGGGCACCGAACCCCTCTGCAGGCCAGGCCCATGGAAAGCTCCTAGTGGAAACTGGGAATTTTCACCAGAGCCAGGCCAAGCAGCATCCAACACACTGACATTTTCCAGACAAAAGCTGCAGAGCATCATAAAAAGCTCTCATTTCTCGCAGTATAAAAGGTCTGCTGTTCTGACTCTGAGTTCAATCCTTAGCCCAAAGCAGTGATGATCTGACTGATCTGCATTCATTTTATTGCCCAGGAAAACGCCCAGGAAGCAATTTGTTTGCCATCCGGCAAGCAGCAACATCTGCATAAGGGACAAAGCACAGAAGACAAGCACGCAGCTGCTACCTGGATTAACTGCAAAGGGCCCAAGAGCTGCCTTCCCTTTGGAAAGCCCTCTTCAACTCCTACAGGACAAAAACAACACCGCTGATCCTCTTTGCATTATCTGAGGATACTTGCAGGCTACTTGGTAAGTTAATCATGGCAATCACTAACATGAGCTAATGGGAGAATTAAAACCAGTTATTTGTTATTTGGCTTAAATCTACTTTGGCAACTAGGAGAATAATACTCTGGTCTGCTTTCAGGTAAGGAATCCTTGATCCAAAAGGAAAGAAATGCTATGCAACTTGGTAAATTTAGTAATTTCCTATTCTTTTCTCTGCTCAGAGTAACGAATCCAAGAATAAATTGGTCCCAAGCTGAAGTTCTCCTGCTGTTCAAGTCTGCCCAGCTCACCTGAATATTCCTATGCAGTTCTGAACTTCCACATACAACCCAGCCAAGATGCACAGAATTAACTCATCTTTGCTCACATTCTTACTCAATTAAATACTCCTGTGTGCACACTACTAGAAATGAGATCTTAAATACTCTTGGTCAATATTTCATTCTCTGGGCTCATTTACTCCATCTAAAAAGCAGATTTGAAACACTTATGACTTCCAAGGCCAGAAAATTATTTTCCTCAACTACTTTATGAGGCAATAACTCCAGGAATTTTTACGGCTATTATTTTGGAGGTTCATAATTTTTCTTCACCAAGCTAGCCAGTGTTACTGGAACTCTAAAGAACAACTGGACACTAAGGTGCAGCCTGCATGTCAAAACTTGCCTGCAGCTCATCGCTGTGCACAACTGGGCTCCAGCTGCTGGCTCCTGCCAGTGTCCATCTGCAATACAGAACCTGCATTACCTTTGCATGCAGCAGTTCAGAGAGAAGGGAGGGAATCAACTCCAGTACTGTAATCTGAATTCTTATGTAAGCTTTCAGCCATGCAGGCTCTACACTCATTTTTTCTGATGACATGTTTTCCTTTGTTTAAATAATGTAATGTCAAGGTTTAGGCTGATTTGGCAACCCTGGTGTAAAACCATTGTCTGTAACCCACTCAACCCACGGCACCAATCAGCATTAGCCTTATTTACAGCATGAACACTGCTCATTGATGAAGCCCAAGGACCCGTGATTACACAACACCAACTGACTGTAAAGTAGGTATGTAACTAGCCATTGTTAAACATTCCCAGCCTATCAGGAGACTCCCAAAATCGGACAAGTTTGGGCACCTTTGGCACTGTGCCAGTGTATTAACATCAGATCTGACGTTTGCTGCACATAAATGGGACTACCACAAAACAACACAAGCTGCCCTTTAGATCCCAGTCTAAGTGAAACAGCTGCAAAACCCCCAATTTAATAGCTCTGCACAACACAACATCATCAAATACAACAAATGAGGACTTAAAATTCACATCAATTTAATTACGCAAGTAATTTATATGGACAACACTTTATTCATGTCCCCACTTGACACGTCCACAGCCACTTTAAATACAAACAAGCTCAGAGGAAACACATGGTAGTATTGTTTGCTTTGACGTTGTTAAGCAACTGGAAGTTTATCAGGTTTCTACCACCAAATAATTGTTCATTCTAACTTAGCTGAGCAAGATCAATGGGTCAAATCCTCAAATAGTTTAAAGCTCAGCATACCAGGCTTTGTTGCCTCTACCAAAGAGAGCTCTGTTAACTCCCACGGGGAAAACAAAAAGGAAGAAAACACGAAAACCCTAGAGTGTGAAGAGATTTCTGCGTTTGCACTCCAGGTTTTTCAGTGAAGAAGCAGCCTGGCTCCCCAGACCAGTCTAAGCTCTTGCACTGCAGGAATCCATGGGCAGATGCAAAGGGAAGCATCAGGAGCCTATGTGAACTGCCCATGAGCACACGCCAGAGAAATCCCTTCCCAGCCCCCATCTCTATATATAACACACCAGGAGAGCTCCGGGCAGCAAAGCAGGAACTGGGCTTTGCTTGTCTTTACAGGAACCCATTGCAGCAACTTATCAGTAAACACATAGCAGTCCACAGAGCTCATCACATCATCTCAGCTTCCACAAAGGACTACAATGACTTCATAGAAGATCTTGAGTTGGAAACGACCCAGAAGGATCAGGGAGTTAACCAAAGCCTTGAAACATCCTGAGCGAGCTACAGAGCTCAGCATGCAGGACACCCAAGCTGCCAGCCAGGTGCAGCACCTCACATGTCAATTCACTGTTTCATAGTTCAAGAGTAACATTAAAAATAATTCTTCTTACCTTTTGCAGTATTTATTTAGAGGTTAATAATGTGAGATATCGACCATCTCTCACTGAAGATTATAAGTTCACTTATAAATTACTGCAATAAACATGTATAACTGAAACACGCTCATCTTTTTTACTCTCCTAGCCTCACTTCTGTTTTCATCACTACTGAACTACCTCAAAAACTTTAATTTCCAATTTCTCCCAGCAAAGAGTATTCCAAGCTACAGTATGACAGTTTGCTTATTGGGCTGGATACTGTGTAGGTTACACTTCTGTTTCAAGATACATTTTTAATTGCCTTCTCACATCTCAATTTAATCCATCTGCAGTTAAGGGTCATGTGCCAATATTTCTGCTTATAGATCAAATTAGACATTTCAAAAGGTTTAACGGGATGCAGGAGTGATTCCAGACTGAACAAAATCGTCCAGTGATCAATAACAATGAAATTTTGCTCCTTTATCTCTATTCTAATGATTCCCAAAATGAGAAATAAAAATGTGAATTCCATCAGATAAAAATGAAATCTGTATTCTGATGGCAATTAACCACTACACATCCCTGCAGTGTAAAAATTTCCATGTAGTATGTGGTTATTTGTGAACTAATGCTTCAGCACATCCAAGGGCTCCAAAGGATGATCACACAATGGCCACATTTGGCTTTCAGTACACTGGGCAAGTCTAACTTTGGCCTTGGCAGCCCAAAAGCTCCCGGAACAGCTCCTGCACAAATGTTTTATCACCTACACCAGTTTTTGGAAATTACACTCCATGGGCTTTACAAAGCCTTCTGATAGCCCATTAAGGTTGACAGGAGTCATCTTCTCTCCACATGGGAGGTAAAGAGTGAAGGGAGGGAGCAAGGGAGAGATATGAGAGAGGAGAAAAATAATGTCAAAAGTAGATACTTCAAATCTGGACTCTACTGAAGACAACTCAAGTTACAAAAAGACTGGATTGAATCTTGGATGTCACCCAAGGATTCAGACCAGGTTGAAACATGACAGACTTCCATGGTGAAAAAGCACTCCATGAGCTGCCAACCAAAAGTGTCCTAAAGAGCAAGTTAACCTTTGATCAGCAAAGCTGTGTCTAGCTCACGTTCTCTCCCTGTTAAAATTCTCTGGCTCTTCAGATGACTCCCCAGATTAGCACATCAGTAAGCAGCCAGTCGAGGGAACATGCTGAGAAGCATTCTCATTAAGGACAGAAGACTTGCTAAGGCAGCTTGGCTGGAAAACACATCATGAACATACACATAAAAGAAAAAAATCCAACAAAACCCAATCCAGGTCTAAGCTGGAAGGAGCTCTGTTATTCACTTATTTTCTAATAATCATGATTCCAACAATCTGATGGCTAGCTGTTGAACAGTTGTTAGCACTGAATGCATGTGGTAGCAGCAGGACACCTCAGAAATGTAAATCTAATTTATTCAAATATGAAAAAGAAAATTGCTGGTAGACAACTTGTAAAAAAAGGAAAAGCCAACAAAGCCACATCAATCATTCAGCTATAGTGAATATAGTGGCAATGTTCCATAACTGGATATCACAACCACACAGTTAAATACTCACACTGAAAATTTAGAAGCATTTACATTCCTTTCAATATAAATATTGAATAATGTATAACTCCTCTCCTCTGCTTCATAGGTTTGTTTTATATTTGGCTGGTGCTTCTTTATGACCTATAAACATAACCTGTCCAAGGGGAAGGGAGGGAAGGCAATCACTAGCTTGGAATGAAGGACAGCCTTGGCAGAAATATTATTCCGTTCCTTCAGGCTAAGCACATATTTTTACTTAATATCCAGAAGAATACTAATCCAAAAATACAGCAGCAAGTTTAAAAGGGGTCAAGATCTCATTCTGTCGGGACAGAAAAGAACATTGCTCCTCAGAAACATCTTCAGTTCCTCCATGGTACGTGAGGACCACAGTGCTTCCCAGCCACCTTCCTCTGTGAGCAGTTCACAAAGGCTTTGATTCACCGAGTGGGCAAAAGACATTTAAGTGTCTTGCTCAAGGTTCTCAAATGCCACCTTTTTTCTGGATGAACTCTTAATTTTTGGATTCCAATTTTGGTTTTGTTTTTTACCCCTCAAGCAAAGGAGAACCCCCCTTTCTTCCCCTTCCACAACAGAAGAGCTTGTTCAGCACATCTCATTGCACTTCTGAAATTTTCAAAACTTTTCACGTCTCTTCACATCGTGACTTGTTCAGAAAAAAGATTCTATTGAAACTAGTTGTCCCCAAATAAGCTTTTCTGTCAAAATATATTAAGTATCAAAATTTATGAAGTTAGCAAGGTACTTGTCCAGGGATATGCATTCACAAGCATAAACCAGACATAATTATTTTATCCAAATTCACAAGTCATTCTTAGAAATGATGCTATTACCCAGCGATGTTCTGTCATTGTAAGAGAAATAACTGAGATGAAAGCTGCTTCTTGGACAGTCAAAAGCTTTATAAACAATCTGCATACTGCAAAGCGTAAAAGCACATGAAGTGATTTACCAGGTGGAACCACTGAAGCCTTCCTTACATTACTGCTTTTAAACCAACTTCAGCAGCAATAACGTTTTCGCTTTGGGCAAAAAGACAAGATGTGTTCCCCTAGTTTTGCCAGAAAGATAAGAGCACTTCGGAAATACTTATTTAAAACAGCCTAATATTAACAGCTCAGCAAGTTCTTCAACAAGAGTTTAAGCACAGAAAAAACAACTGAAGAACATTCTCCACAGATTCGTACAAGTGGGCAGTAACTAATGATAACTTACAGGCACACTGCAGTGTGGAAAGAAAAGTAGCCTGAATATTTCATGTAGAAATGACCGTGAGCTATGCGAGAGAGATTTGCCATGACAAGTGATCATTTCTGCTTTTCAGTTAGGTAGCCTTTCCAGAGATCCTTGTTATCTTTTCCATGAGCTTTTTACTGACCATTTCAAAAGCCTGACTTGACTTGAAGGCACGTCATCTTTTCAAAGAGTTTCTTGTGAAGAGATGATCTATATAAACGTATGCCAGGTAATTATAGCAGAAAAACATCCTTTCCACATTACAGCCTGCCTCCTGGAATGAATGGGTTCCTGTGAGAAATTCTCTGCAGCACAAGGCCATTTTCTATCTCTTGAAGGTTGATTCCACAGTGTCACGGCAAAGCATCATAAGCAAAGAGAAACAGCTATTATGGCTTCACAGCTTTCCAACATCCAAGTGAAAAAAAATCACACTGTTTCCAACCTCGCCTCCTCTATTTGCTCTTTTCTTCTGCTGCATGTTCACAAGCCACCTCTGTCCCATGCGTATTGCAGAAATGTAGGAAGAGGGGTGAACAAAGCCCTGAGGGCCACTGCTCACAACAAACAAATATTCCTCATGAATGGAATTCTAAATTAACACCTTCCAAAATGTCAAGACTCGGTAGCTGAACTTCCTTAGCAAACAAGCTTGCAGAAGTCTCTACAAGAGCCCACCTCAGCCCTGTAAGAAGGAGGTCTGTGTTGTTAATGCTTTACCTATAAATATCCCGAGGGAAGAGCTAGGAAGGAGAAGGCCTGTGCAGGGCAGCTAAGGAGCTTACCAGCCAGAGATAATCCCTCCCAGGAACACGCACAGACACTGGGAAAGGTGAAGAGGGAGTACAAGACCTGTATTCCCCAGGGAACATGTGGTACACGCAGCAGTAGCGGAGAGCACGGGAGCCACGGCTGTGTCACAGTCACCACGAGCAGCTCAGTTTGTCCCTCTCTGCAGGACACTCCCTTCAGCACCAGCAGCTGCAGCCCTTCCACATCCCCCTGCACACAGCAACACAGCATCCCAGGCAGAAGCACAGCTCCTTGCTCCAACAACTATTTTGCACGTTATTCCCAGCCTTTCAAGAAAAATTCCATCAGAAATTATATTGCTTCCAGAACAGTGGAGAGGCTTTATGCTCATAGGATCCAACAGTCATTTCAAATACACTGTGCCAAACCCAAACCAAATGAGAATAAAAAGCTAAACAGGTTTTCCCCTCTCATCATCCTTCCCACCTATAAAGAAAACAAAACTTAACATTTCCAGCATCAATTTCACTGGGCTTTTCCACAGAGTTTTTAAAAATAATCAAAGCATTTCATCCTGAGTCTTAAGAAGTCAAATATTGCTCTCAGCTATTTTCAGTCAACTAACAGCATAATAATTATTCTGCTTAAATGATGTTTTATTGTGGCATATGAAAATAAAGACCAATACATAGTGCAGGTTATACAGAATTTGACACCACTAGTAGTTCATTTCTGAAGATAAAGATCCTTTTTAACCAGTTGGGTTTGAAACATCTAAGAGGAAAGCAGAAGCCTACATCTCCCTTCTGCCTGTCGTTAAAACTCAGTGACGCTAATCCAAAACAAGACATTCTGACCTCAGCCCTCACAAATTTTTGATGCATTTTACATAACAGTGTTTAGAAGTGAAGCTTATAGGGACTGTCTTGCTGGTGCCATATCAGCAGCAAGGGAAAGTATTACTCATTGCATCACTGGAGAAGGCCTTGAACGTGACTAGACCTGAAGCTGCAGAAGCTGAAAGAGGCAGGAAGAGCACAAGCAAGGTGCCAAGCACCCACACCTTGCTTGGTATTCCATTAAACACTACACAACTGTTTCAAATCTCTTAGACTGCTTCCCAGAGATACCTGAAAAGAATTCCCCTCTCTCTACATCCCAGAGAGGCAAAAAGCAAGATAGGAGTTTAAGAGGAAAATGACTGAACCAAACCAGTGACCAGTTTGCAGCTTGCACAGTTCACACTGCAGTAGGTACAAAGGACAAGTGCCTTTTTTAAAAACTCAGGCACAGAAATCTCATTTCATGTGGGTTTTCAATTAAGGGCCACCTTCTGGTATGATATTTAATACTATTGTAAAAAACAGTAGCTGCTCAATTCCACTATTAATAAATTGCACACTAGCTTTCCTTGCCTCTGGATTTCTATGGCAAACACAAACAACGGCCATCACATCTAAATTACTCCAGCAATTGATCCATGTGCTCTAGAGAGACACAGATAGATAAAATGTCACATTTCAGATTAGCCAAGCCACCAAGTGGCTCTACCTGCCCAATCCACAGCATACAGTAATCACCTGTGCTACCAGCATGCAGGGGTTTGAGCAGTCACTGGGCAAAGCAAGATGATCCGTGCTCAGAGTTAGAAATGGATTTGAAATGTTCATTTAGCAGACTAGGTAAAAACAAGCACTTAAGGTACATCCAGTGCCATGGATTATTCACAGGCTACAAGTTACATAATTATCATGTTGAATCAGATTATAAAACTTCCTACGGGACACGGTTTCACCACCCTGCAATTTGATTTTTAACATTACACAACAACAAATTTCACTGACAGTGAAAGTACTATCACCAAAGTGAGGGGTAAAATGACAGTGACTATCTTTTTGTTAAAGCAACCCATCTTCCCAAGCCACTACCAACCATCCCATTTGATACAGGACATGTCTCAGTTATGAGGATTCCAGAGATGGGAACAAATTAGCTCTGGCTATTTATTGCAAAATCACAATTCCTCATTGGAATACTCTGCACAAATCATTTATCAAATAGCCTGGTAGCAAATACTTAAAAAAACTAAATGCCAGTACAATGCAAGAAGCAGAAAGTTTATAGTAATTTGTGGTTGGATATAAGCCAGATTTTTGTGGAGAACTGTCACTCGGGACAATTATTTTAAATTGTCTTAGTACATAAAATAAATCGGATCATTAATTTCAAATGTACCCACATAATCTCAAGAATAAAACAAACATAAATTCAAACCAAAATACTCATCTTCCACTTAAGAGAGCAGCATGGCTTACACTAAAAAAGCAGACATCTGAGGTTTAATCAAAGAATATCCCTGATAAAAAGAGAGCTTGCAGAGGCAAAAAGTTCTCTCCAAGGAAAAGTCAACTGACTTATAAATATGTATACTGAAATGGATACAAGGTCTGAGGAAAGCCTTCACAGCAGCTACTGAATCGTGGAAGCACACTGCAGCTGCAGGTGCTATTTTAAAGCCATCACCCAGGTTATGTATTAATCACACGACTTGCTGCCAAGAGCACTTGTACAAGCTTTGTCACACACAGACAGCCCCAGCAGCCAGACAAACACGTTTGAAAATCCTCCCCACAGCCCTTGCTAGAATCAGTGCACAGGCTTGGGACAGTTACAGGTCCCTCCATCAGGCTTGGCACTGCCTGGCTGAGTGGCAGCGCTGCTGTACAGACAGCAAGTGTTGGACGTGCTCTGCAATTTTCCTGTCGGCTCCAGCGTTCCATGGGATAAAGCCCTGACACTTCCTCCACGGTCACCTGCCGGGTATCATCTCTGCACATCAGAAAACACACAGGTAATCATCACAGCTACATCCAAGCTTTTCTGAGAGGGATGGAAACTGCCATTTTACAGACTGCCACCTGCCAAAATTACAGTGCAGGTTTCACCCTCAGGTTCTGACCAATTGAAACCCTCCTTGGATTCAGCCAGCCTGGCGAAGGGATCACCCTGAGAATCCTATGTGCGGTTTAACACAGGATGCAGCATTACAAACACCTACACACAATTATTGACACCATTTCAATGATTTGCTCATTTTTTCAAAGACAAAAGACAACTCAATTCAACCCTCTATATGATAAATTTTTATCACTTTCCCAGGGGCAATTCCTTGTCTCCTGATTCAGCTCACATGTTCAATGGGAGTCATGCACACAAGAGTGAAAAACATGCTATTTCCTAAAAAAAAAAAAATCAGAAATCAAAAGTCAAAGAAAACTCTTGATCTTTTATTGCAATTGCTTTGGCAAAGGGTGCAAGAGACATCTGCCATTTCAATAGCATTGCCTCCCCATCTGTCCTTGGCACTGCAGTTGTACAAATCCAACAGTTTCCCAAGTTAATGTTTCAAGTTAATGCTGTTGAGATGATGAATCAGAAAAGCACAGTTCAGAGGAGGAATTATGTCCCATTCTGATCACACAAGGGTACAAGACAAAGGCAGTACACTTACTGCTGGTCATGACACTGGTGTCACCACAGGACAACTACTGCCCTGCCTCTGCCTCTAACAGACAGATTAGGCTGAGGCTTAAATGCAAAGATGAGATAAAGGAGAGTTCATTGTGGATTCTGCTCAGATCCCCACCTTGCCATGCTCCCAGAGCTTCACAGGGTTTTGCTATGGACGATTATGAGGGCATTAAAAGCAGCTCTTAGCAAGCTGTGCACTTCAACCTTTTAACTACCACCTCCACAGCAGACAAAGATCTAAGGACAGCTTCTGAACTGTCATGTTCAGCCTGTTGTCACCAAACTGTTACCCTGACTTCTCATTTCTCAAACACTGAAAACTTTCATTTTAAACCTCTTTAGCAGTAAAGGTAGGTTTTTTTCTTTTGCTGACAACGGGAAAACCAGTGACATTCAGGTAATGACAACAGATGCACACCCAACAAATGAAAAGACTATTTTTTACTTTCTATTTGGTTCAACCTACAAACACTGTCAACCGGCTGCAGAGTTATTTCGTCCTACTCAAAATAAAAGATAAAAAACCCAAGCTGACGAAAGCAGGCAATAAAACCACAGCTAATTATTGAGGCCTTTGCACAGTTAACTATAAAGCTAAACTTTCCCACCACCTTTAAAAATTGCTTTTCCCCATTTATGAGCAACCTTTGCCAATTTCCAAGTCAATTAAAGGAAGAACACTGCAAGCACTCAAACCAACTCCGAGAACTTGATGACAGGTTTGACAACACTGCTCACTCCTGCGCAGCCGCTCATTTTTATATTAGGCAAGAAAGCTTAGTCATTAAGGAAAACTTCAAGCACATTTGCAATGCTTGTCACTCAACAATCCCCCACAGAATATCAATGTATTTAATGAGAAGCAGGCTGAAGCAGTGGCAGAGCATTTTATTCAGCTGTTTCACAGAAAGTCCCATGAAAATATGAAGAATCTTGCCACACTCACAAATTAAATGTATCCTTTACATTTACAAATTAAATGTAAATAGGCAATTAGAAGTTAACTGCACTGCAAAGTCTTACTCTTCTTGATATCTTGATATAAGATCAAGCTGCACTTTTACAGCTTACTACTGAATACTCTCTTACCAACAAACACTTCCTCAGCCTTTATGCTAGAGGGACAGGATCATAGAAAGCCAGGATAATATTTTCCTTTTTTGATAAGGTACAACTATGAACAAAAACCAGGTTAAAAAGCCAATAGACCACTTACCCCATAAGATAATCATGGTTTTTGACCTTCCAGTTTTTTATACTTTTAAATAATCATAACAGTCTTCTCTCTTGCTACCCATGACCCTCTCTCTGCCATGCCAGTACTTGTTTTTCCTCCTCTTCTGCACCTGGCATGGAATGCATGCTCTGCCAACGAGCCCCTCTTACATCAAGAGACCCCAGCTGGCATCCCACATACTATTTTTGCATTATCATACATAGGTTATAACTGAAATTCAGAAAGCTGAACTAAAACTGAAACAGAATGGATTTCTGGTAGGTGTGGGTAAACATGACCATGAAAATGAGCAACCTTCAAAAATGGCTTCCAAAAGTTTGGTCAAAATGTATGCCACAACCTAATATATCCAAAACCTAAACACTTTCAATTCAAAACTGTGTGCGTATTAAAAGAGAATTTTCTAACATTTTAACTACAATAATTTCTTTTAGACTTAGTGATCACATAACACAGAAAAAAAACAACAAAAAACAAGCACATCTCAAGCAAAAGGGACAATATGAGAGTTTAAAGTAGATGACCTCTTAATGAGATTACAAGGACCCCATCTCAGTGTTGCAATTGCCAAAGAGAAACAAAGTCTACCAAAACAAAACAAAAAAACCAACAAACCTACACATGCCACTCAGATGTCTACGTTATAAACCTCCTTAAGAATCAGACTGAGAACACTGGTTCTCAAAGCAGGAGCTCTTTAACAGCTTAAAGTTGGTGGAGAAAGTGTGCACGAGAAGGATACATGAATGGCACAGACATGGACACCATCCACATCCCTCTATTATCCCACCAGAAGTTGCTAAGGATACAGGTACCAGACTGAACATCATCAGGTTACAGAAGTGGAACAAAATTACTGCCCACGAGCAGCATTTCCTGAGTGTTGCAAAATAAAGCACATGAGCTTAAACATCCTCTACAGAGGCTCTCAGACCACGTCTATATGCACATCTTTTGGATGGCCCCTTCACACCTTATTTTCTGGGCAAAGGAAAAATCAATTTTTTAAAAACATCGAAGGGCGGAGGAATCCTTCAAAAACATAAACATCAAATACAAACTCCTGTTTTCTGTGCACCTGAGTATGCAAGTTGAGAAGCAGGTTTAGTCTCTGGGTACCCAAAACTCAGTGATAATTTTACATAGCTACATATCATGGTACCATAAAAAATTTCTGGCTAATATTAGTAGTAACATTGCCAAAGGAGCTGATAATCTCTGCTTAGTAAGACAATTATTTGGGTTTTGGCCTCTTATTTTGGAGCCATGTCAAGTAATCCAGATTGGTGTTATACATGTCATTCTGACATTGAACTTAAAAAATATAATTTAGGGGGAATTTAAAAAATGTTTTTCCAATCATCTTTGAGATTATTCATTAGCTCTATGAAATACAGATGCAGGTGGGTGAACTCCAGGTATCTAAGATTTATCACTTTTACTAAGATTTGAGAGGAATGCCATGGTAGCATTAGGTATACAGTTCTGTTCTCATTACCATCATCTGATTTTTTTTATCTAGAACTTGCACGGACTGATGAAAACTAAAGAGATGCTAAGAAAACACATCTGGTTCCACTGATGTTTGCTATTTAAGTCTGACAATATAAGTATTAACTTGTACGATTACAGAATTTACTGACTGAAGCAGTGTTAATTTGGAATTACCATGGATGTGTTCCACACCTTCAGTTTGGATTTCAGTACTGCAAATAAGAGGTTATCTTTCCCCCCCTCCCTCTGTAAAACTAACTCTCACAACCTGTAACATGTCCTACAAGGGAACATAGCTCTCCTTGTGGACATCTTCCCTTCTTCCCCCTAAATGAGAATTATCTGAGTCCGACAGGGTGCAGGGACCATCTCAGCCAAAACGCTTTGCTAAGAATAAAGAGAGTTTTTCTGTTGTTCTGGTTTGTAATCTCTGCAGCGCCAATTTTTTGTTCATTATTAAGATTCAGTAAAATCAACATCAAAGGACATGCTTCCCCTTTAAAAAGTTAAATCAGTCAATCAAGCTCAGTATTTAGAAGAGGAAGGAACTTAATACTCCTCTAATTTAAATACATATCTTCCATATTTATAAAAACACTACTCAATACTTTAAAAAAGTTTATGCCGAACAGGCAAAGCATGTGCCTTTTTGTGGAACTTCACTGCTAATAAAAATTTTTATTTCAAAACCTATTTCACGTAATTTTTAATAAAAAGGTCTATTCCCTGTTGTAGGAAAGAAAGCCTGACAGAGGCAAAGCCAGACGCTGATCTCAGGAGTATTCATGGCTCTTGGTACAGCTCAGCATGTTACTTGTCACATTGATGTTATTGCTCAACACCCAACTGCTGCCGGTTTATGTCAAATCCCTTCAGTTTCCAGGTCAGACTGTAGAGACTTGATATCAATAGAACCAACCTGTTTTGTTGAAAACAGCCCCAACCACAGTCCCCGCATTCAGGAGTTCAAACCTGGGACGAGCAGCGTCCGAGCCCTCTCGCACACCCCCTCCCACCAGCACAGTCACCGGGAGCTGCCTCAGCTCCCTCACAACGCGGGACCAACACACAACACCGCTCGAGGCTCCGGGAGCTCGCGCCTTTCCCCTGCTCAGGAGGGGTCTGCTGTCCACTACCACAGCTCTAGGAAACATGAGCTGCCTATAAACCGCAGTTAGACAAACATGAAGGAAAAGGATCTCTAAGATGGAAAACAAAATCAAGAAAAAGAAATGACCGTGCAAAGCAGTGGGGAAGACCCTCAAAATCCCTATTGAGCGGGTCAGGAATTTTTCCACACTGCATCTCATGGACTGAACCAGTCATCAACAATTAGTAACATTTTGAAGTGTTTGAGTTTATTTAGTGTGTGAGTCAATAGAACTTGAAACAATGAACTACGCAGCCCTTAGTGCACTGGCACGATTTTCTGTTTCTTTAGCCATTTTGTCGACTAGATGAGCATCTGTGGTTGCAGAGACAAGTCAACACTCAACAGAAACTACTCCTAATTTAGCTTGGTTTCATCGAGCTATTTTCACAGCAGTTTCCACTCGACCTTGCACAGAGGTGACAGGAACAGCAGGCTATAGAAAGCTACTGTGTCAAGAACTGCACAACATTGCTGTGATGGTAAGAAATGGGTTTGGACTTGGGTCTGTCTCAATATGCATGGTCTGAGAAACTCTACAAAAAACCCTGCAGCTACCTACATCTTTGCATATCAGTTACTGTGAGTCCTCTAAAACAGTACTCCAGGGAATTTTTCCAGACAGGGATCAAAACCTCCTGCAAGGCTCCAACATTTAGGATGCAGAAACAAAGAAAATGAGGCATCTGGGGATGAGAAAAAAAATAGAGATCACCAAACTAACTTCGAAATTGGCAGACAATGGGTAAAAGAATTGACATGAAACCTAGCGCTGAATAGCAAAGCTGAAGTGAAATGACTAAATGAGTTCCTTCAGCGTCAGCCTCGGAATCAGAAAAATCCATCTGTAAATAAACACTGGAATTCATCCTCCCATAAAGACACCAGTGATACTCAAGATACTCAGATGACCTCCCCTAGTGGTTTGTTTTTCTGGTCAACTCCAATTCCACACTCCAAACATCCACATATAAATATGCAAATGAGCTTGTAGGATGCATAAGAAGAATGGCAATAATAATGGCAAGTTTGTCATACAGGAGGAAGCTAAGGGAACATGGCTGGCACATCAAAAAATGAGAATAAGAAGGTCCTTGGTAAATGCTTGATGAAAGATGAAGCCTTCTCTGAAGGACAGCCCAGGCACAGACAACAACGACTCATCCACGACTAAATTTGGGCTGTAAATCAGAAAAGCCTCTGAATTAAGAGGGCAGTAGTAAATTCTGTTCTCAGTAAAGTGAAAAGAACCAACCCACTTACCTCCCCAGCTAATTTTCAGATAGAGCTTGATTACTGCATCAGATTATTTATTCTGTTGAAGGACTCAACTTTGCCTTGAATACACTTGAATTTCATTTCCTAATTTTCACTGAAGGCCAGCTCCCGGTGATAAATGCTCAGTTGTTCTCTTATCCTGCAAAAGTCCGACAGCGGACAAACGTGATTTGGAAGTGCAAAGGTCCAGTTTTACTAGACCTGGTTTTCCTGCTTCATGCAACAAACAGCAGACCACTGACAACCAAAACATGACTCTGAACACGACTTGGCTTTGACTATTGGTAGAGCCCTCAAAACTATGTAAGCAAGACAGTTTGCAACAGAGGAATGAGCCTTATTTAAAGGTGATGGAAGTGAATGAATCCTATTTATCCTATCCCATTCTTTTCCAAGTATTTTGCACTTCTAGGAATCTGAATGTTGGGATGTAACAGCTGTGAGATGGACATGGCTACAAGAACACACTGCGACCAAATTTAACTATTTTGAAAAAATGCAGACAAAACATGAAAATCAATTCCATTATTTTGAAACTTAATAAAATCTGCACCAATTAAAGACTGGAAATGCATGTAACATGTGAGTACTTGTCCTCTTCTTTTGGGATTCCTCAAAGCATTTCCAAGATACTGAGCTTCCCACCACGAGCCTGCAAGGCTGAGCTGTGTCACCGTGTCACTGATCTCGTCTCCGAAACACCTCTAGTACTAAACACAGCTCCAAGCAGAGGGGATGGACCACACATAAGCAACTTCTGCTCTGGGAAAATTCATCTCGCTACATGTTTTGATTAACATGGCAATGAAAGCAATTTATATACTTCATTTAGAGAGATAAATCGTGTTTAACACAAATAAATAAAAATTTCAAGACACTAATTCCTGCCCTCATTACAAGTAAAGAGACTCTAAGTTAACAGATCGTTCAGCATGAATCACTTTCCTAGAGCAAACAAGCTGGCTGGGTACACACAGGCTCTGCCAGATCTTCTTCTGCATCTCACGTGCGCACGTGCACATGCACAGTGCACTGAACCAGTGGCTTTTTTCCTCTTCCTTCCCCCTAAAAATGCAACAGCCATGAAAGACCATGGAGTGCTACAGGTATTAAAAGAAATGTCACCAGGCTTTGGAAGCTCTTCCATCCAGCACCAATCTATGCTTGCCTATGAATCTTGCACTGCTCCCACATTAACAGACCAGCAGGAGGCTTTGACTGAAAGAGGGAGCAACTAGAAAGGGTTTTAACACGTGAAAGTTCACTGAGTATCAATGACGAACACCATCAAAGCATCATGAAAAGATAGCAAAATGTGACAGAAAACCTGTTTTTTCCCCTCCGCCATTTGGAGCAGTGATACTAATAATTCCTGAAAAAGGAGGGGTTTTATGACACGAGCAGCAATCCAACGAGTAGGAAGCTACCTTGCACCCAAGGGGGTTTTATTTTAGAAGCAGGAGACTCAGTATAAAAAACACCAAGATGAGCTTTTCATTTTTATAACTATAGCATTTAATAAATAATGGGAAAGTGGAGTTTTTGGAGGCTTCTACAGTGATCCTTACTTGCATCATGGAGCCATTTAACATTAGTGACATCTTTCTATTAAAAACACCCGGTGTGAAGCAGCTCTTCAGTGTGTTTTAACAATGAATGTTCAGCAGCACCTGGAGCTGCCCTGAGGGAAACCAAAGGTCATCTGCCCTACAGAATAAAATCCTCCCTGCAAGACAGCACCACAGCAGCAGCAGCCTGTCCATGCTGTAACTGCATTCACATCCTCACTTTCTGCAAGATATGAGTAACATGAGACAAATAAGGTTTCAAAAGAAATCTCTCAATTTGGCAAGTACTTGCTGTAATGAGAAACAGCCCATTACAACCATTCCTACAAGAAGTCTCCCAAACCAAAATCACACCTAAGCCCCGACTTGAAAACTGCTATGCAATACAAATAACCCAAAGGCCCCTCTTGACTCATTAAATCACAAACCTATCTCTCCAAGAGGTTATAATTTAAATGGAAGCTAAGCCTTGGCAAATCCCATCAGATTGTCAAATATGGATTTTATGTAGGAACCCCATCTGTTTGTGCAGCTACATGAATATGCAACGTGACTTGCTGCAACACTTGCATTCACATTGTGGCAAACTTACAAGCAAGCAGTTCCCAACTACAATTAAATCGGGAACAAAGTTCTGAAAACACTGGTGATGAATTGCTGCCCACAAATATGAGCTTCAAGGCTCCAAGTTTGCTTTTCTCTGCCCCTCACGTGCTGAGATGATGAAACTTTACAGCAGAGGTGTGCTACCCTTGGCACTTGCATAAAGGCTTGTCAGTGTTCCCAGCTGGGCAGGGAGCGCAGGGCCCGGAGCCTGCTCTGTGCCACGTTTCCCAGTGAGTGCCAGGAATGCTGGGCAAATTAATGACTGCTTCAAAGGTGAGGGCACTGCCAGCTGGTGACCAGGGAGCTCAAAGGTTCTTCAGAAGGGCTAAACCTGTCTGCAGACCACACACACAAGCCAGAGTTAACTGCCCTAGCTCTACACATTGCTCAATACACATCTGTCCAAATTAATGCAGCTGCTCGCTCAAGCCAGCAAACACTTGGTTCATACCTTTTAAAAAATATATTATTATAAGATAGGTTTTGGAGTTTTTAATTCAGCACAACGTAACCTCTGGCTAAAGATGGGTTTAGGTCAAGTTCTCCATCCAGTGGAAGCTGACCACAACCCTGCTTTCTACAGCAGTGCCAACGACAGAGTCAAAACTGCTGCATGGTAAAGAGATCCAAGTCCCTACAGAGCACGTGTAGGACAGCGGGAGACACGGTCCAAATGACGGCCCAAAATGAATGATTTGGCTGGAGCTGAGCAAAAGAAACCCCACAACCAGTTGTGAACATATACAAACACACTCTATATTCAAGTTCAAAGAGACTGCCAAACCTAAATTAATCCTGGTTTCACGGGTGCCAGACAGCTCTCTTGGAAAGCATCACCAGGATTTTAACTTGATTTATGTGGCAGAGATGAATTCATGGTTCTTGGTACAATTTCTTTAAAAGCCTCTCATGACAAGATAAAACGCTTCACCTCAACCACCAAATATCCAGAACATCACATTTCTAATTGCTAAAATCCACTTGGTTACTTCTGGGCAGTTGAGGGGTTTTTTTATTTTTTAATTAAGCCTGCATATTTTACTCTCAAATTTTCCTGTTAAATACAGAGTATTGACAAAAGGTCAGTAATTCATCTAACAGAAGCTCCCTCAAACCACCAGGTAGGAAAAGTTCCTTTCTACTAAATACAACCCATTTAAACCAATAACTGCGCCAACATCTCTGTAATGTTTGCTCAGCACATTACCTATCATTTTCTAGGCTGAAAAACCTAATTAGAAAAAACAAAATATATGCTGTAGCACCATTTACACTTCACAATTCCTACTAAAGGGGCCCCAGATCAGAAAAGAAGCTCCATCAGGGATAAGACACCTGTGCAAATTTGCAAAAGATGCCCCTCCCTGACTTTTCTGACAGCTACTGCTTCTGTTCAGTGGCATCTAGAAGAACAGATTCAAGAGGAATGAAGTAATCCCTCAGCATAGCTGAACACATCCAGCAGCTTCTGATCAGATGCTACACAAATTATCAGGACTGCAAAGCTTAGAAGAGAATTCTCTGATTCAAACAATTCAAATCAATTCAGAACAAGCTGACAACAATCTAGAAAATGACACTGGGTAACAGCACAACAGTGTTCCTGGAAGAAAATACCAACCCCGCGTCACACAAGTTCTCCACCCTCCCTGCTACCACGCACAAGACATTTCTTATAACACAAGGATTATATAGATGAGGAGGTTGCACAAACATGCAACAAACTCCAAGATGTACACAAGCTCAATACATCTAAGGAATAAACAGACAGATTGGACTCCTGTGCCCCTCCACAACAGAGCAGATGTCTGTTCAAATTCAAAGCACAATTATTTCTAATAAGGAATTCAACAAAGGAACTGCCATTGTTAAGTTAAGGTTTTGTTCTCTAGTAACCTCTTTCAAAGCACAGAGGAAGTCATATTTCTCACGTGATCTCCCTAACTCCCCACAAGATCCTCACAAAGCATTTGACAAATGTGCAATATATGTGTATGAAGGAGGAAGATGGATGTATCAAACACCCTGGCCTACATCTCTCAGAAGGTCAAATGAAGGACAGACATTTAAAAAGCACTATTTTGGCAGTACATACATTCACAAAGCAAAATATTTCACTGACTTTTATTCCAGTCTCTTAAATCATACGTTCCTCAATTACGCAAGGGGGGAAAAAAAAAAAAAAAAAGTTAATTCAAACCCCAAACCAGACTGTGGAATCACAGAAGAGGGAAGAATCATAGCAGAGATGACTCCACGTACCCCTAATCACAATCTGAGAAGGTGCATCAGTGTTTAGCATTTGGATCAACACATGCCTATATGTGGCAGGATTTTCACATTTCAATCCCACTGTTTAGTGAGGTTTTGAAATTGGATTTCTGGAGGACTGGTCTGTGCCTAATCTCAGTCCTTCCAGGAACAAGTGTATTTCTACCCGGCTGTCAGATCCAAGTCAAACACCTGAGCTGGCCTGTGGCTTCCCATAAAAGCATGTTTTCTATGTATGGTATTACATGCAAACAAACAGAACCAACCTACAAAAAATGCCAAGCGTTGACCATAGTATTAATTTCTTACTTTTTCTATTTGACCCAAACCTTTCACTCAGAAGCACCATTGGAACACAGCAAAACCTTCTCTCTCAGACCAGGAGGGACAGAACACATCCCCTATTTCAGTATCAGGATGTGCAAGCTCAGGAAAGGTATTCCCTTTGCATTCTCCCTTGCACCTTAAGTTCTCCCTTCCCTCCCAACAGAAGCAATTCCCCAAACGGAGCTGCTCAAATGTGCAGCTAAGTCTTCACTTAGCAGGAAAAGAACAAGAGCATGAATCAGTGCCAAAACGTCTAACTTCTGACAGAAAGAGGTTGGAGACCAGTAGCCAAGTAAATGCCCAATAATCTCCTTTGATATGCATTTCCCTCCCTTCCCCTAATGAGCTGACAGATGATGCAAACACCTTTTCATTCTCTGTGCCACGCTCAGAGAAATTCCAGTCACAGTGGAGAGAGTAAATGACTCTTTTGCAAAAACTCCAGAAGTGACATTATTGAAATCAGCAATTGTTATGAATAATTTAACTAGGAACCCACAGGACATTTCATTTCAAATCTATCTTAACTGTTAGAATGAATTACTACCAATCAACACTCATCACAGAGTTTGAAAGTCGCCATTCTCACCGGTATTCAAAAGTTTGGGGTTTTCATTAACACCAAAACAGAATAAATGATAAAACCAAAACAGATTTAAAAGCTCCAAACCTTCACAAAACAGAGCACCTAACCAAAAATCATCCCTGTTGAGGTTTGTTTTGTTTTTTTTTGTTTGTTTGTTTTTTTAATAACATTCCTCTCTCTCTACTAGCCTTCCCTGTCTGAAGGGAGTCAATTTCAACAGAACCAGTAGCCTGCTAAATTACCGTAATTTGCAATTAAACAAATACTTGCAGATAAACATTCAAATGACTGTGTTACAACAATGTCAAACCACAAAGAATGCCATGACTAAGCTGAACACAAACATTGAGGACAAATGTAAAAAAGGGTGACTGCATGTTACCAGGTGAGCCTTCTTACAAACTAGAAAAAAAGTTTTAAAACACTCTTAATGACAATTTGTAACAAGAGAAACAAGACTACAGCAAGACAGGGAAGAAAACCACTAAAATCCCAAGCTTAAATCTTGTCCTCACAAAGACACAATCTGCCTCACTGACAACTAAAAGCCCTCAAGGCTAGTCCTGCCTGTGCAGGAGTAACATCAAGTGTGCCTAAGAACAGAATTTAACTTTAAAAATACACACGTTGTAATAAACCGGCACAGGTAAATGTGTGCTTCAGAGATTAGCATCTTGAGCTAGATTAGAAAGAATTATTTTCTCCTCCTATGGAGCACTGGAAGCCTTATTAGAGCTTGCCTTCCTGTACAACATCTGGCACGGGCTGACACAAGCTACCTGACTAAAGGAAATGTTAGTCTAGTGACACATCAAAAACGTTTACCTCTGCATCACGAAAAGCTGCGCCGAAAAATACTACCCTATATACGCTTCCTATTTCATTCATGTCCCTAATATACTTTAAATCACTTTAGGGATCGTGAGGTGCCCTACTTGGAGAGCTTTCGAGGCTGAAACTCTTCCCACAGCCCAGTGCACAAAAGGCTGTTCCCACGGGGTGGGGTTTGCAGCCTCCGCGCCCATCGGAGCTGGCTGCAGGTGAGCCCCATCGCTCCAGTCCCTCTGGCTGCGTCGTGCACCTGCAGGCACCAGCTCATAGCAAAGAACAACAGCAGAAATACGGGAAAAGATTTGGGCAATTTCCTGCTAAGAAGGCAGATGAATAACCAGTGCCACCCCCACGGCTTGAAGCTAATGGAACGGCTGGTCCCTGAGAGCTCACGAGAGTTTTTCGGGAAGCAGCGATAACCTCCAGCTGCCTCTCGTGTCGCTCCTTGCAGCACATGCACTCGTCAACAGAGCGCTCGTAGCTCTGCTGCAGCAGCCCAAGGGCTGGCAGAGGTGTGCCCAGCTCTTGGCATGAGCTCCTCAGAAAAGCAAAGGGACTGGAACATCCTCCTCCTCCCACAGACACCGTCACACCACGCTGAAGGCACCGTGCTTCCACCCACAAGGAACTGTCAGTAGGAGTTACTGCCAACAGGTATACCCAGTGAAAATCTATCACGGCTTCACCTTTTCAAGTACCACCAGAAAAGCAAGCTCTTACCCAATTTTTTTTTTTTTTTTTTTTTTGAGGACAGAAAATGAGGGCTAAACCTTCCAAGAAAATGGGACTGCTCAAATGAAATCAATTTGGATCAAAGCTAGAAGACTCTGAAAAGAGAAGGAAAAAGACACACAAATTTTGGCAAAAAGGAACAAAATCCAACACCGTTATTTGGAACAGACAGGGAAAAAGTCACTTCACAGAAGTTCCCTTATCTGCATGGGTTTCTACACACAGCAAACAACACAGACAAGCCCAAGCCTTTACTGAATAGTAAGGAAATCCCAAAGACTCCATCAGATGAAACCATACAGAACCCAGAACCAGCAAACACATGTTCTTCACTTTATTCCTGGTAGTCTGAGTTCTTGTACATTGCTACACTCCATTTTGGAGGGGTAACCCACCTTCTTATGCCCTTCCTTTCCTACAATCAGCACCATAATCACCTTGTGCAAGAACATACTCTATTGATACAAAACTAGCTGTCGATATTCTAGTATCAGTTTGATGCTCCAGGAGACTTAGAAAACACCAAAATTGAAACCCTGAAGAGCACCTTAAAAATACCTGAAATGAGAATACAAGTAATTATAAATTGCAAAAACATTTTTGCTATACTGAAAGAGATTCAAACTGAAAATGTTTATTACTTCTACTACTAAAATTAGAAAATAATGGAATTGGAATTCTGTAAGCAAGTGACCATCAATTTGAAAGCACAAAGGTTCCTTCTGCTAGAACAGGAGGCACAGCTTCCTTTTCCCCTCCCAATTCCAGCCAAAGCCCATGCTTATACACACAGGCAATTTGCTTGAGACTTCCCTGTAACTGTACAGGGAAACTGATGGGAACACACCTTCACTGGCATCAGCTGGTGACCAGCTCACATTTACAAAGACTACTAAAGTAAGAGTTTGGATCAATCTCCATTAACATCTATGGCTGAAATGAAGAGGGGAAGAAAAGACAACTATTGCTCTGACTGGGCTGAAGCCACTTCAATAATTTCTAATTTCCAAAGTACTTTAAGGAAGTTTCATTTAGTCTTGACTCCTCCATCCACACACTGAAAACCTCTCTCATCCAGTGTGGGAAACAAAAAGGCACAGATTTGACATTTTATTTAAAAGATTTCAAGGGAAGCACGCACTAGACAAGGAACACACAAGGAACACATTTCCAAGCCAAGAAGACACTTTTCCTCTTAACTGTGCTCACAGATGAAGCTGAACCAAGGACTGACACTGGAATGAGTGTTTCAGTAGGTCTGACACACAGAAGTGAACTGCTACCTCCTCATACAGCAGCTCAGATGGAGTAGGACAAAACTCAGATCTAAAAGCAGCACTTATCAACTCCATCCACAATGTCAGCCAGGAGAAAGCATCACAGTTTGAGGCTTTTTCATGTTTAGTTTTGTGGCACCATAAGGGCCATTTAGATGCACCTTTCTGCAATTAAAAAAATTGCCTCAGAAGAATTTAAAGATTTCTTCAAGAAACATGCTCTTCAGAAACTGCTTAGTAGATTTTTAAGTGCTGAAACCCAAAACAACCTCCACAAAAAAAAGCAAAAAAAAAAAAAAAAAACCAAACCCAAACTAAACAAAAAACACCAGCAAGTGAAAAACTGCAATTGCTTTTGGGAAGTCTGAAAACAAAGATGGGAAGGGGGATGAGGGGATGAGTCCCAAAGATGGGACTCCCTGACCTGCATTCATGGACAGGCACCAGGTACGTTCTGATTGGAAAGGACATTCCACAGCTCAGCTCTGAAGTGTAACCCCTTCCTCTATGGGTTCAACCCACAGAAAACTCTGTAACAAATTTACCTCGTTCCATTTTTCTGAGCCCAATTCTCCCAAATGTGCTTCCACTCCGTAACAGAGCCATCAAGGACCAGCTTGGTCCTGGCATAACCAAAGAACAACAATTCCAGCTTGAAATCCAGTGCAAGCCCAAGGATGAGAAATTAGGAAGGCCCAGTTTTTCCTCATTTAGCCCAGCCTTGCAGGATTCACCTCATCACACACATAGCCCACGGCACATTGGTAACCTGGCTACTGGCACATGGTTCAGCACTTGTTAGCAGTAATCTGATGACCTTGGTATAGCTTTTCTGCTGAAAATTACTCAGATCTATAAAATCACACTGTGTGGTATTTTTTTTTAGCATCAAAATCCAACAGATCACATTAGTGTGCTAAACAATAAAAAGAAATTTGTTTGAAGCAAACTTGTGAAAATATTTACCTCAAGTATAATAAATTTCTTAACCCACCTTCAAGCCTGTAACTGTACAAACAAAAATTTATATAACATTTCAAAAATAAAGCAAAAAATAATCTTGCAGTGAGACTGAGAAGACTTATTAAATTCAGCAGAAAGTAAATTTTCGCACAACTTTCACCAACTGCAAGTAACAATCAATGAAAGATCTTTATTAGAGAGCAGCATGTTATCAGAACTTGTCATATGTTTCTATGCAATGTTTTATATTTAAATCGAATGACTTCAAGCTGCCATTTACCAGAAGCAGACCAGTCACAAACATGTTTAGGCTCTGACACTGTTGACTTATTCAGTCCCGCGTTCTGTACACATTCGCATAAAAGACAAAGATAACGTAAGGGCCGGCGGTGATCCCTAATCCCCGACACCGGGACACAGGATCTCCAGCTGGGAATTAACGAGCAGTTGACGCGGCACCGCTAAGACTCCCTTCCCACAACAGCAGCCCACACCGTGTGTATATTTACCTACATTGTATCATAACAACCCCTCCGCTGCTGCTGACAAGCTGCTGCACACACACACACACACACACACACACACACACACACATATCAGAGGCGAGGCAGAAACAAGCTGTGCAGCAGCCTTGTGACAATAACACTCCTCGCCGCTTCATCAGAGCCACTTTCTCCACTATGGTTAGCTCAAAACACGTGGTGTTCTTCCTTATCGTAATTTTCTTTTCACAAAAAAGTTCCATCTGAGGTAAAAGTACATTTTTCCTCATTCACTCATAAGCAGATAGTCCCTAATAGTCACGTTTAAATGCAATAGGAATACAAAATTCAGTGAAGCTATAACGTTGGAAATAAAAACTGCAATGGAAACTTGTTATTGACTATCCCCACCCTTCCAAAAAAACCCCCACAAAAACTGTCAAAATGCTTCTGACTTAAGTTATTCAGATTCAAAAATGAATGGACTGCATCATGTTAGATTTTAGTTTCTGAACATCTTTTCTGGAAATGCTTTACAGCAACCTCTGACTTCCATGCAGTCAATCCATGAAACATTTAACATAGAAAAAAACCCAGGCATCAAAGGAAAAAAATTCAAATCAAAGAAATAATAATTAAAACCGTATTGTTAAAATCTGTTAAAGCATTAAGCTATTTTTATCATTTCCTAATGTTTAGCACGTGAACACAAGAAACAAGGAGGAGGCACCATAAACAGCAGATTAAAATATACCCACCCCTAGCTGAAAGCTTTTTGGTGTTGATAATTTTGGCAGCGTACTCTTGTCCTGTGGTGATTTTCATACACCTCCTCACGACGGAGAACGCCCCTCTGGAAACCAAAACCGGGCAAAGTGTCAGTCCAACTGAAACACTCCACTGCCATTACTGGCTAACGGGCAGCACGGAGGGGTGTGATGTCGGCAGAATTAAAAAAAAAAAAAAAAAAAAAAGGATTTTCTGGTTTACTGACAGGGACGGTCAGCATTGATTTTATTCAGCTGAACAGTGAACTCTGCGGGGTAGAAGCCGTGTGACCAACCCCGCTAGCTGCGGTGGAGGGCGGGCGGGCTTTCAGCGTTGTCCCTGCCGGCAGAGCACGGTGGGACACGGGGCGGCGGTGGCCGTGTCCCCCTCGGCGGTGACACCGGGGGGACGACACCCAATATGGCGCTCAGGGCTGCGCCTCCCGCCCCGCCGCTGGGGGGCGCCCGCCGCACTCCGCCGCCCCTCACAGATCGGGACCTCCACCCCGCGACAGCCTTAGAGCTAAAAATAACAATAAAAAATAAATAAGAAGAAATAATACGAAATAGCGGCACGGGGGGGGGGGGGGGGGGGGGGGGGGTGAGGGCAGTTCCCCGCCATCCACCCAGCGCCCCTCGCCACCCCGGGGCCGTATGGCTGGAGCCCGGGCACTCCCGCGGGGCCCTGGGCAGCGGTGAGGGAGCGCCGGGCGCGGCGCGCTCCCCGCCGAGGCTCCCGCACCGACCCCTACAGCCTCCGGCGCCTTCACCCCCGTTCTGTCCTTACTTTCCGAGCTCCTCGAAGAGCTGGTACTCGTCGGTGAAGCGTGTGCAAGTGGTCGAGGCCATCATGAGGACGGGCGGCCGCCGGTGACTCCGGCGGCCGTGGTCGGCGAGGCGGGGACGGCCGAGGGGCTGTGAGGCGAGGCGAGGCGAGGCGAGGTGAGGCTCCGCGCCGGCTTCTTCTCCTCCTCTTCCCCGCCACCGCCTCCTCTGGTGACGGCGTTGCCTCCGCGCCCTCCTCCGGTCTTCCCTCTCCCCTCCCCTCACCCTTTAGGGAAGCAAGCAAACAAATATTTAAATAAATAACTAAGTAAATAAATAAATAAATATATAAATACGTATCCTCCTCGTTCCCTCACGCCCGCCAGGGAAAACGAGCGGCAAAAGGCAAAGCAAAAGCGGGGCGGGGGGCGCGGCGCTCCCTCTCTTCCCGCTCTCCCCCGCCTCAGCCCGTCCGCCGGTGCCGTGCCTCCCCCTAGCGACCCCGGCCCGCGACTCTCTGCCGTCGGGGACGGCGCGACACCCACGGGGGACTCACACTGACGGTCGGAGCACGGGAAAAAGCTGCTCACCGTCCTCCGGAGCGCGAACACAGACTTTTCCCCGGGCGCTGCGCCGGGACGGCGGCGGGCGGCGCCCTGAGGGAAGCGGATGCACCTGCCCGCGCCCCCCCCCCCCGCCCCGCGCGCCTCTCCTCGGTGGCCGCCTGTGACGTCACGCCTCGCCCGAGGGAGGGCGCGCGGCGGGAAGCGCGTGCGAGTGCGCTCGCGGGCAAGGGGCCGTGACGTTGCAGGGGCCCCCGCCGCGCGCGCGGAGGGAGGGGGGCGGGAACGGGAAGGGGGACACGGACGGACACACGGATGCACCGGGCACCTCGTGACGTCACAGCAGCCCCGGCCGCGCGCGGGGACCGGAGGGGACGCACACATCCCGGGCACCTTGTGACGTCACGGCGGCCAGGCGCGGGGAGGGGAGGGGGGGTACACGCGCACCGCGCGTGCGCCGGGTCGCGACCGTCAGGGCGGCAGCAGCGCCGGCCCGGGAAGGGACCCCGAGGGAGGCTCCGCGCACACCCGGCCCAGCCCCGGAATGACACCCCGGGACGTGACCCCGGGATCTCTCCTGCGGGAGGGGACTGCCAGGACGGGGAGCAACGCCGTGCTCTGCTGCGCAGAGCGCCGGGAAGGGCTGGGGACACGCGTGAAATGTCACAGCAAGCAGCTGTCCCGGTCTCTTCCACAGAATATCCTGAGCTGGAAGGGACCCACACGGATTATCAAAGCCCGACTCCTGGCCCCCGCGCAAGACCCCCTCCCAATAAATCCTTCTCGGTGCCTGAGAGCGTTGTCCAAATGCTCCTCGAGCTCTGGCAGCCACGGAACACGGAGCTGGGGGTCACCAGGCCACCCGAAGGGCATTTGATCCACTTTGATAAACCTGAATGGCTTTTGTTCCTTTCTGATCAACTAAGCGGTGGTGAGGCAAGCAAAGAGTTAAATCCACATCTGCACAGAGCTTTAAGAAGCAGCTTGGTTACAAGCAGAGCTCCACTACAAAAGGCAGAGCGGAGCATCTCCATCCTCATTTTGCTAAGTGAGGAGACAGACGCACAAAACGCACCCACAAAGGGCTTTACATCAAACCTCTGGAGTTCCCAGAATCAGCATCTAGAGCTGTGGTCTCGTATTAGGAGTTAAAACCTGTCAACTCTTCCCCAAAGGAACATGAATGTACAACAGGAATGCCAGAGTCTACGCACAAAGGCAGTTTTTCTCCAGGTGAGGCAGCTGTGCCTCGTACAAACACACATAAAGGTGGCAGCAAAGGGACTTTGGAACTCGTGAGCAAGTACAAAGCATTTACTCCATCGGCTCCTCTCCAGGGAAACGCTCTGTGCAGCAGTGCCAGTACAGAGACACTGGAGGATGTTTCAATTTAGACCAGCAAGAATGGATCTATTCCCACATCTGTGAAGGGAATGCACATTACGAGCACTCCAAACAGCAGCATATTTCCAAGTCCCCTCAGACAAAAAAGTAACATGGAAGTTGTGCATCCTTTTGTATAATATCTGCATAAATAACACAATCAGCAGTGCTGAACCCTCAGGGTGGGCAGATGATTGGATTTAAGGGGAGCTGTCTGCCAGGTTCCTTATCCAGATCTACACAGACATGAGAAAATGAAACATATTCCCCTGGCACTACGTCACTTTTTCCCCAATGGTATATTCTGAGAACAAGGATTTGGTCCAAGTATCTGCTATTGCTGTGCCACAGAGTTAGTATTTAATAAAAGAAAAATATTCAGAAGAAAATATTAAATTCAATTTTGATTTACTTTCTTGTTGATGTTTTCAAAAGTCATTATAAGAATGAGTGATCCAGAAATTTTTTTTTTACTCCTTTATTTTTTGTTTTGTTTGGTTTGGCTTGGTTTTTGTTTTACATTTCCCAACCTGAGAAAAGACAAGAAGGGGCCAAGCAGTTCCTAGAGAAGCATCAAGCATGAATTTTGTCACAGGAGGTAAGGAAAGAATTTGTTTACAAGATCGATATCACAGGACTAGATGAATTTTCGTAAGAGAAACACTAGGGAAGTGATGAGTGGCTTGGAAACACTTCAGCTGAGAGGGTTTTTTCTCCTTATAACAATCATGTCTTAATTGCAGTTCCCTCTTGAGCTGAAAGAAAACCTTCATTTGTAGCTGTGGTTTAAAGATTTCTTACGTTCCCCAAATTCCTCCTGAGCAGGCCAAAGCAGGCAGGATGGCAGCCAAGGATCTGGTCCATGAGGTGAAATTCTAAATGTTGGGTAGAGCTTCAGATTTCAATTAAGGCCACAGAAACAATTTATCTATTGTTGGAAGAATGTCAGGTCTCAACAAGGAACAACAACAACAACAAAAAATGCTTTAAAGCCATCCCAGGGCACATTTTTCTTCTCCAAAAGGTTTTCAAGAGTGGAATTAAAGCCTGTAAGAAACTGAAGTCGTTCACTTAAAATTCCTGAAGTTTAACAAAATGTTACAGCTAAGTGGAATGAATTGTACACTCAACTTTATACTGAAACATTTACTGTGGCAAAGGAAATTGTATTTAAAGGTTTGCTATTCAGTGAGGTCTTCGCTTTGCATGGCTTTACTTTTAGATAGCCAAAGTGAGGTTTTCATTTTATTTCTGTCCTTGCAAAAACAGATTTTCAATTTTCTTATGTTTTGCAGGAGTCGAGAGCTTCCAAGAGGTCATTTGTGTGTACTGCTCATTATGAGGGCTGCTAGCAATAATGTATGTTTGATTTGTGAACAAATGCAACAGCCACTTACAGTAGAGGCCTAGGCAGAAAATGCCCAGAAAACCTGAATAATCTGGGGTTTAAATAAATATTCACTTTATGAGCATAACAGAAATCTTGGTCCTTCCCAGGGCTGCACACACCCTGGGGCAAAGCACTTAGTGCCTTGGGGAAACTAATGGACAATACTGGAGCAGTCAGAGGTACAGCATTGCAGTAAAGCAATGAAAAGATAAAAAACCTATGTGGAAACCACGAAAGATGTAAGAACAGGGTAAAAAAAAAAAAAGAAAGAGAATCAACTGGGAGAAATCACACAGCAAATACATGGGTTTGCAGCTCATTGTAACAGCTGGAAGTGGAAGCACAGCTTTCAGGTCAGTGTGGAACGCTCTGCCGCACCACACATTCCATCTCTCTTATTTTCTCACTGGAGCGGCAGGACTTGGACATGTAAAGCTTCTGGGGGGCAGAAGGACTGGTGACATCGTGCCAGAGACTCACTCCTCCTTTCCAAGTGATGAGGGTGACCTGAAGCCTGTCCCAACACCTGCTGGAGCAGCTCCCTCTCCACCACCTTCCGACCAGGGCTGACTCCAGAAGCTGGTGCCAGCCCCAGACATGCCTGGACTGTGGTGGATTGTGGAGATCCACAGTGGAGCTGCTGCACCTGCCCCAGGGCTCGTTTGCTCCCCCTGGAGAAGCTCTCTCGCTGCTGCTGTCCCACCATGTGTGCGTCAGCGTTCAGAGAACTAGATCCTTGAAGGCTCCCCAAAGAAAATGAATTATTTATCCATGACTTGCACTCCTGGCAAGCACCTTGCTGCCCGAGCAGGGCAGTGTGTGTGCTCTCTCTGCCTCTGCTGCTGGAGCACTCCTAGGTAGGATTAATTTACTCCTCAGTGAACCAGAAAGATGTTGGCAGAATAACTGATTTGATAGCTCAGTGATTCTGTCACGCTCTTGCTATGCAGGAGACCAAAGGTTCTCTCTGGCCTAAAAAAGCATCACTGCTGACAGGCTGGGAGGCATTGCTGGCCACTTAACTCCTGCCTCTGGAAGCACCACAGGGAGAAAGAAATGAAAAATTAATGCCTTATTTTTTTATCTTTCTGTGCGGGGCAAGGACAAAAATACAGGTTGAGCAAAACAGATGTTTTCATTTGTTTGCACTGGAAAGAAACAAGGAATGCTCTGTGAGGATTCAAGTTTCATCTCAGAATTTTAAAGAATACATTTTTCTTCTCTTTTTTTTTAAACTTGAAGTATTCTTATTTAAGAATACACCTTTAAAATAATGCTTTTGAAGAGAGTGATTTCTTTTTAATGCACTTGTCCTGGTTATTTTGAGCCGAGTAATTTTTAATGAATTCTTAGCAAACAAAATATTCCATTATTTACACAGTTCTTCTTACAAGCAATTAAGAGTCAGTAACACTCCATGAATAAGACCTTTTGCCACTGGCTTTCATGACATGGATTTGAAATAAAAACATTACTAAAAAGAAAGATATTTCAAGCCGTGAATTAATGTTTTCTGGGGCTTGGAGCAACCTGGTCTATGGAAGGTGTCCCTGCCCATGGCAGGAGTCTGGAACGAGATGAGCTCTGAGAACCCTTCCAACCCAAACCATTCTGTGATTCCGTGATTCTATGATTTCTGGAAGTTTGAGCACCAGTCTTGAACGCTGTGTGACTGGCTGACTCAGAAAGGATAAATGGTTCTCCTGTCAGAGCTCCCAGGGGTTTGTCACTTTTGGTTCAGCGGTGATAGACTCTTGGAAATATGTGCATTTCCCTGGCCTGGTAGGACTAATTTTAATATTACCTTGCCACATAGGGCCAAGAGAAAGATATGCATGTGGAAAAGCTGGCTGTGATAACCTCAGTCTCATCAAGGTGAGGAACTAAGTATGATCTTGGCTGACACACTCCACAGAGGCTGCCAGGGCTGCAATGGAAGCAGGAAAGGCAGGAGCCCTCATTCCTGGGCCAGCACTGAAATTGTGCCAAGTCTTCATTCCGAATGCTTTTGCTGAGTGTTCTGTAAACATTTCCAGGCATTTCCTAAAAAAAAATAAAATGGGGGAGGTAACCCCAAGTAATTTCATGTACTACATGTTTTAGATTCAGAGCATCCTTTCAATGAAGGAAGTTGAAGAAGGAAATAATTAATAACAACACCCCTTGCTTCCCATCCACAGGCATTCCCAGCACTGGAGATGAAAAAGCTTTCCAAGAGGAGGGAGCAGTAACAGAGTTAACCACAACTGATGAAGAGGCAGGCTGGAATTTCTTGGGGGAAATAAGCCACTGTTGAGGTTTTAGAAGTAGGGGAACATGGGCAGGGGAGTGAGAAAAGGGAAATACTTTAATGACAAAAGTTTGGACAGACTGAACTGAAGACAAAAGATTTGGTCAGAAAAGGACAAGATCTTAAAGAAACCAATGCATATGAGACACTTTTGACTGGGAAGAAGCTGAGTTTTGAGAAAAACAGTTGTGAGACTCTGGAGGCTTTAAACCTAAGTAGAGGAGAAATGCAGCAGCTGGTTTCTTGACCCAGACAGCAGGGAGTGCTCATGGCAAGAATAAAAACAGAATACGAATCAGGATATGCACATCTTCCAAACCATGTCCCTGATCACACCTACTTGTCTTTTAATTTTCTACAGTGACAGTGACTCCAATATTTCCCTGGCAGCCTGTGCCAGGGATGGACAACCTTTTCCATGAAGAAATCTTGCTAATAGTCAACCTAAACCTCCTCTGATGCAACTTGAAGCCATTTCTTCTTGTCCTATCTCTTGCTCCCCCTGCTTGCATGGTACCAAGGGCTGCTCTAATGAGCTCTACTATTCATTCTCAGTTGATCAAGCAAATTAAAGAGGATCCCATCACTTTTCTGCCAACATGCTTCCCAGACACATATAAAAGTGCAAAGTGTTTGCTTCTGGCTTACATTTGGGTCAGGTGAGCAAAATAAACACCATCTCCTCCAGCTGACAAAAGCTCCTTCCCCATCCTGATTTCTACCATTTTTTTTAAAATTCTGAATTACAGGGAGGTCTTTCCATTTATCAAAAAGAAAAAACACCTGGTAGAATCCAGAGGAAACAAAAATAAGGTATTTCCTGGGTAATATCCCTGTAGAGAAGTAGCTTCTCAGTTTCTGTCAGAAAACCATTTACCAGAGATCATTAAAGTGTGGTTGAAATGAAACAAAAATGTAAATGAAATATGTACCAATCCAGCAGGAAATGGCAACAGGTATTAGTAGACAATAGACACACATTAGTTAACATGCACTCACCAACCAGAAGGCTTGGGTTGCCTTATCCTGGGGAAAACAAAGATCAGCAGGATATGCAGGGAGTTGTAACAGATGTACCACCACTGCAGACATGCAGTGCAAAGGGTGCAAAAAACACTGTCACAGAAAAAAAAAGTTATATCAGACACAGGAAAATACTATTCCCATATTTAAATATAATTTAAAGGACAATTCCAAGTATTTTAAGTGTTTTAAAATGTAAACAGCAGTTAAAGATTTAGACCGAGTTTAAAGTGTTTTAAAAATTTTTGAAGTATTGCAAAAGCATATATTATAGCAGTAAAAATTCAGAATAACTGAGAATTAAGCAGAGGACTGTGGATTAATTTTGAACTCTGTCCTCCAGCAAGATGGGTGACCAAGTTTGTGTTCCATGGGATCCCTTCAGCACCACCAGGACAGAAATCTGGAACAGTGTTACCACTCTGAGGAGCTGCTGGGTGCCTCCTCTGCTCTCACAAGTGAGGTTACAGGAGAGCAGTGACAACACAAACAAGCTGTACTACCAGCGAATACAGGCACTGAGGAGAAAACTCCTTTCAGCTCATGTGTAGGAGTAGGGAAGCATGCTGATGTTATTTTAGAAGATTCTTCTATTATCTGCCATATGGCAATTCCAAAATATCCTAATGAAGTAAATAGTGTCTATATGTATTTCTGCACACTTATATATATATATATATATATATATATATATATATATATATATATATATATATATATATATACACACACATGAAATGGATAAGATATATTAACTGAATACATGTGGGAGCCATCTGGACCACCCAATTTCCAATCTTTTTCCTTTCAACACTTGCTGAACCCCAAATTATCACAGCTTTTTAGGCATGCTGGCTTCAATTACTGTGGGGCTGGGACATTGTGCATCCGGTCTTTGTGAGCCCTTTGGCTGCCTCTTCTGAGTACTTTAGTAATGAAGGAACTCAGTAGAGTTTTCTTTTATTGGAATAAAACCTCCCTAATCTACCTTGCTGGATAAATCAGGGGGTTTATCATCACCTAGACAATGTAAATTGACAAGCGCTGGAAAATAACTCAGCCCAGCTGAATGTAGAATCTGTCCCCAGTTTTCCTGAATTATAAGAGGTGACTCAACTGGAGGCAAATTCCACATACTTCTCTGCACAAAGGCAGGGATAGATGTTTGTAAACACAGATGAAGTGTTCTTTGGGTGGTTCGTGGGCTCCTTCTGGAAACGACAGCCTTGATCAGGAATTTTCATTTCTATGTATATTACAACACACACACAACAACAAACCTCTGTAGGGATCCTTCTTGCAGGCCCTGAATGCTGCTGTGCTTGGTGTATCCAGAGGAGAAGCAGCTCACAAGCAGGGGACAACAGCAGCTGGATTTCACCAGCAGGAGCAGCTCCCAGGGCTGTAGATTGCACCGGGGATGTCCAGCCTTCAGAGTAACCAGGAACAGAGTCACTCCAAAGGGCCACCTGGATAAAAGCTTCCCTGCTAATGCACTGAAATCTCCCCTTCTGTATAGCAGGGAACAAAATGTCATCCCCACCTGTTTCTCTCTTTTTATTCCTTCTTAATAAGTTATTTTTAAAATGTCAAACTGTATAGGTTATCTATTGTCATTTACAAGAGTGGAGATTTGTGCTTCATCCTAGTGCATGATTTGTACCAGAGTGTGTCACACAGGCATTTTCTGGTCCTTCTTTCTCCTTAAAATATGTTCTGTCTGTGCTCATTCAAAGCACAGGGTTTTTTTAAATAAAAGAAATAGTTTCTGAGACTTCACAAGTTGCAGAAACAGGTCACTTGGAGGATTTTTGTCAGCATTTGCAGGGCAGGTATTAAAGAAAGTTGCTTTAAAGTATCCCTTTGAACTGAAGATCTGTGGAATGATTCGCTTCCAGCTCACTTCTGCTGGAATTCAGAGAAACAAATTGATTTCCTACCCTCCCCCTCCCCCAATTTTTAATTCTATTTGAGTTTTAAAACATTGGTAATTATTCAGTCTTTATTTCATGTCACGCACTGCTAAGCCTGGGCTTGTCTGGGGGTTTTACTGTTGTTTTTAGCAAACAGAAGGTGTCAAACCCAAACTAGGTTTCATAACAAAGCCATTACATAACTGCCCAATTAGCAGCCCGTTCAGTGCTATTAATAGCAGCTCCACATCCAACCCGCTTTGTGCAGTGCTACAATAACTGGCAAGAGGACGCTTCTCATTAGTTATTCATCCTCAGAGGAAAATAAATGAACTTGCTGGAGATTTATGAGATGCAGAGTAACGTGCTGATTATTAGCTGCCAGGCTGCTGCCTCTTCCACTGCTCTCTGCTTTCCCTGACTCCCAGGAGATGTTCAGCCCCAGGAACTACCCCTTCAAGCCTGTGTAGACATCTTGTGCGCATCCCAGACAGAGACTAAGCTCCCACCAAGCTGGGCTCAAAGCCAGGAACCCCCTGGAGTCTTTTTCTTTGGAACAGTGTGGGTAATTTGGTGCTACCTTTCATCGACTGACATGCTGTAATTAAGACAGAGATGTTTCAACCCACAGCTGCCTGTCCTGGTCCTCCATTTCAGCTGTTTTGGGCTGGGTGTTGGCCACACCGTGACCACTCGAGAACAAATACCCAGAGCAGTCTGAACAGTCTTTTGAAAGAATTTTTGTTTTACTGGAGTTTTGATCATTTCAAGCCACTTGAGCTGCTGACCACATAACCTGATCCAGGACTTCTTGTAACTTTCTGCACAATACTTTTTTTTAACGTTCAAAGAGAGACCATATCTGATTTCTATTTCTAAAATAGGCTACTTGAGGTGTTGAGGCATGTGAGCTGGTTTGATCTCACATTCCTCTGTTCCTGAACTCCAACATGGAAATAAGGAATTTGTGAAGAGATTTTCTGTGTCCTGACAACAACCTCACATTCTCTACCACAGTGACTTCCCTTTATATTGTATCTCTCATCTGATAAAAAACATGGTTCAAATCTCTCTCTATATTTATCTACACATGCTCCTAAAATAATTTCTTCTCCTGAGGTCCATATTCTCTTCTTCTTGGGTACCTCCACTGCTCCTAAATCCCAGCCTGGTTAAGGTTTTACCTCTCTTCACTGTATCATGCCTCCCATCAGCTGCTGCCTATGGGGATACCAGTCTCTTGCACTCCTTTCCCCTAGGCACAAGTTGCTTCAGAATTAAGGATTTACTTATACCAGTACGAAATAAGTTCATAATTAAAGAGTCTGAATGAATATTGATTCAGGTTTCTGTTCCTGTCTTGCTTCCTTGTTGACATAGTTGTGCTTTAGCCCTCTGTACTTGTCCTACAGGTGTATATCCTCCCTGGGGAAAAGAAAAAAGAAAACAAGAGGAGAGAGATTTCCAGAGTTGCCTACATGGGTTAGCTAAAGCAGAAAAAGAACAAGCACATTCTTTCATGGGCTTCTTGAACCACACACTGTAAATACCCAACCATGGTTTTCCTTTGACTTGTCATTTCATTTCTTCCTTCTATCCACGTTCTCACTTTTGTGTTCTACCATAAACTATTCAATCATCCATGTAAAATGTAAAACTGGAGTGCAAAAACATCAAGTGCAAACACTTTTTTTCTGTCCCTACATAATTCCTAGTGTTCTGCATAAGTATAATCATACATATTTTTATTTTCTTTATTAGTATATTGTGACAATATACTAAATTTTTATGTTCACATATTAATAATTCATTTTGGTGAGATTCATTATATATTTTGTCCTTTCTTACACATTTTTATACCTGCAGGATACACAAAGAGCCCCACACTGCTCATGTACAATGATGGTGCTAGTCACAATCCAGGTGCTCTCTCCACCTTTTCCATTTGTGTCTAATTCAGCATGAAGAAAGAAGATTCTTGGGTTGCTGGTGGGAAAGTGGAGAAAAAATGATTGGACTTGACATTTCAGCACTTTTATTCTTTCACACAGAATGGAAGTATGTTCTTTAGTACTGCAGTGTGTGAGAATGGCAAGCTGGAAAACTGGTATTGCCATTAAGGGAATGCTACATTTTGGCTTGTAAAGGAGACCAAGCTTACCTGTGGCACAAAATTACCTCGCTCCTTGCCTCCAGTACAGAACTAAATGCTGCTCCAGGGCCTGAATTCTTGCCTGCCGAATTTCTGTGTGCTTGATTTCAGAACAAGGTAGAAAACAGCAATCAAGTTTTCTTTCTGAAAACACTTTCAAAGATATTGCCTTGGTTTTGACAAAATTTATAGTAAAATGGGAGAAAAAAATAAGTTAAAATCCAAGGACAATTCGAAACTCAGTAAGATATTGAGAAATAGAACAGGCTGAACATCTCTGACTCTTGTCTGAGCTTCCAAAGAGACATTGAAGAGATTGCATTAAGTTAGGCTGCTATTCTCTCACTTTGCTGAAAAAATGAGTGTCCTTTCTGTGCAGAATAACTGGGCAGAGTAAGCTTTAAGAATGGCTGGCAAAGGACTTGGCATAGAAAAGCAGGCTTCCCCTTCAACCCTGCAAACCAGTTCACCTTCGGTGTGGATGTGTCAAGTGAAAACCTTACAGAAAAATGACTGTGACCTATTTTGTTTCATAGCAAACGTGGCTCTGATGCTCAGATAAAGATTCCTGTATTTCCTGAGTGCTCAAAGCTCCTTACATGGGAGAAGATTGCTTGGTAAGTAAGGATTTGTAGGATCCAAAGAGCCTTAGAGCATAAGAAACACGGGGCTGTGTCGAACCACCAGTTTTGACCCCTCCAGTCCCAGTCTCTCCCAGCAGAAGGACGTGCCAAGCACAAAGAAATTGTTCCCTGTGAGGATGGTGGGGCCCTGGCACAGGCTGCCCAGAGAAGCTGTGGCTGCCCCATCCCTGGAAGTGTCCAAGGCCAGGTTGGACAGGGCTTGGGAGCAACCTTATCTCTGAAAGGTGTCCCTGCTCGTGCCAAGGGGTGGGAACAAGCTGAGCTGTCCCTCCAGCCCCAAGCGATCCGTGATTCCACGTGCACAGAAAGGCTTGGCTTACCCTCCCCAGACAAACCCCTCCCTGCACGGTGGGGTGTGCCCAGAGCCCACGGCTGGGCTCATCAGTGAAGCTGCAGCTGCTGTGCTCCTCAGCCAGCAGCAGGGCAGGGCCGTGTCCTGCATGCCCCAGAGGCATCACAGGAGCTTTCTGGACCTCCTGACTCTGCCTTTATGTGATCCGTTCACAGCACCAATACAATTCAGACACTATTAAAAAAATATCAAATTATTCTAGCAGCTTTTCATCTGACAAACCTCTAAGTGAAGGATTAATATGCCCTGAGACATTCAGAGAGATAAAAGCTTTGTGTTTAGTTCAACAGCCCTGCCAAAGGGTTTAGAAAGCTGTTTCCCAAGTGCTAAGATACAGCCCTCATCTGCATTTGTAATTTAGCATCCTTGGAAGTATAAACAACAATAGCTCATGCATAAACTCACCCATCATCGGCAGAAAAATGAGTTTAACCGTGATGCAAGATTTCTTCTTAACTTCAGGTTGTGGAGACAGGATTCTGATTGTATTGTTTTCTTATCACCTTCCCAAATCTCAGCTGAAAAATAAGGAGACATCTACTTGACCTTGAAATCTCTGATCAGAGGAAAAGATATCTGCTAGATGATTAAAGCAAAGTCGTTCTATGCAGGTCTCTGCTCTACCTGCAGTCAATCTTTACTTATTTCTTTTTAAAGAAAAAAAAATAAAATTATCAGTTATCAGTAATGCACCGGGGTTTTACCAATTATGCCCATTTTTGGGAGCCCCCAGAAACATTACAAGTTTCTGGTGTGAAAAAGACACGTGGTTGAGACAATTTCTCATAGTGTGTTTTTCTTAACAAGTAGGGTTGAGTATCAGTCCCAAACATTTTTCCTCAGTGGAGCACATTTGCTCTGCCTTTCAGACTCTTTTTTTTTTTTTCAAAGGTGGATGAATATGTTTAATAACTGAACTACTGGTAATGGAATTATCTCCTGTGTCTCTATAAAAGGAAAGCATATGCTTCCATACAAATTATTTATGAGCAAATGCCACAGTTGAAGTTACGGGCATTATAAAAAATGCCTGTCAGTTGAAATCTTTCTCAAGTTGAAAATTTAGGTGACATTAAGCTAAGTGAATGCAATAACAAGGAACCAGGGAGATTCAAGGTAGAAGCACCTCCCCATTTGCATAATGACTGAACAGGAGGCAAACTGCTCAAGAAATGAATGTTTATCTTTGAGCAGCTGCTCTTCTCAGAGGTATTTTCAGCATGCCCGAGGTGCAGGCCCAGCTCAGAGCCCAGCAATGGGCTGGTGTTTGCAGGGAGACAGGGACAGGCACCTACTGAACCCCTGCCTTTGACACCCTGACAGCATTTAGTGCTGCCAGCAGGTAAGGAGTTCACTCCAAGAAGCTGCTGGTTTGGGGGAGCCTGGGCTCAGTCCTACCTGGCATTAATTGCTGGCTTTTCAGCCCAGGCCTTCTGGACAGGTTACCTGAGAGCTTGGCAACCACCTGGATATCATTAAAACACGATCAGAGAAAACATCTTTGCTCGCTCTCCTACCTTTAATTAATTTACAAATAACATGTGCCTAACTGGGCATTTGCTAGCTCACTGGTTTTTAAACAGATTGATAGGAAGAGAAAGGGCTGAATCTATGAAATTGCAATGAGAATGACAACATTTGAGGCAATAGAAAATCTCAGCAAGGAATTTAAGAGCCGCTTGGTTTTCTTTCCCATATTTTTACTTGATTCCTTTGCAGGTCAGCCTGCCCAGTCAGCAGGCCTAGTCTTTGCTGTAGGCATGCAGGGATTGAACATACAGGACCAGAAGGATGTTCCTGGGCCATATCAGCCATCTGTAGTACGGGCAGCTTCCCCTCTCACCTTCCTCTGCTAATCAGATTAAAATTCTACTCCAAGCCAATACAGTTAGAAAACTTTGCTTCATAGCCAGCCCACACATACCCATTTTCAGCTTGGAGCCATTTGTTCAGCTCCAGTGTTATCCTTTAATTTCCATTAAGCTTGTCCCCAAATGCTGTTAATACCATTTCTGTGTTCAGAGTGCAGCTGCATCCTCTCTCAGTCGTTGGTTTCGGGCTCTGATCAGAAGACAGATTTTTCCTTTCCCTGTCATCCTTGAATGGCTGTTCAGATCAGGCTGTTCCACCCCCTGGCAGCTTTTCAGATTGGATTTTCTTTTCTTGAAATATGGTAGAGCCAAATTCTACGCATTACTTAAAATTACATGTCTAAATCTGATTATAATTATTATTTGGGGGTATCTCATTAGCCCTTCTCAATGCCTGCTTAAAACAGAAAAAAATAATACTATATCTGCTGTGATAAATTCTGGCAACACAAGTCCCATTTAACCATCATCTGAGTAAGACAAAGTCAAGCCCATCTCTAAACAGTTGTTTCCAAGCCATAAGGAAACTAGATGCTCAGCCACCCAAACCAGAGACAGCCAAGATTTAACTGGGACTTTATCCAAAAGAGGAGACTCCCTCCCTCTCCATGACAGATGAGGAAGTTTGGGTTGGAACACCAGTTGAGTAGAGTATACCAGCTTTTTGATTCATCAACATTTTTCCTCTTCCCTGTGTTCATTTGTAAACAGTGATAGAAATAATTTGTTTCTGTGGGGAATGGATGTGTTTCTGTCCCTTTGTGTTTTAAAAAAATGCATTCTACATAGTGTATTTTGCATTAGTGAACTTGCAGACCACTCCACTGTATACATCTTGCACATACATACAGTGATATATATCATACTGCTCTATTTCCTAACTAATCATTTCTTAAATACTGTCTCAAGATTCTCTGTGCAGCTCATAAAAGCCCCAAATCCCATTTTCCCCTGACTTTAGCAGTGCATTACAGTGTTTCCAGGGGAGATATATGTGAGTTACCACATCTGATTGTGCAGTAATAGCTGTCCAGGGATTTACAACCTTTGCTATCTTCTTGTTACAAAGGAACCTGCCAAACATGAGCTTTTCTTACAGGAAAAACAATTAGCCATGCACAATGAAATCATGGATTATTGCTACTTCGGAACTTCTCTGAAATTCTGGCAGGGTTTCTCTGGAGACCCGTAGAACCTCTCCTGACAGCTGGCACCCCATAAATACCAGGGTCAAGAGCAATCCCTGCTTATAATTGTCCAAAGGAATTCATTTCTGGCTCCTTTCATTATGTCATTGGCATTGTGAAAAATAATTGCTGAGGTTAAAATGTCTCTCAGTGACCTGTCTTGCCATAAAATTGCTGTGAAATTGCTTACTCACAGTCACCACAATCCCCTCAGGGCTGCTATATGTGACCTGCCCACTGCCTGATTGAAACTATTAGTCTGGGATGTTGGATGGTTCAGGAAAGATTAAGATAAATTCTCTGCATTGATCTCAGATTGAGAGGAGAAATGCCACTTCTTCACTTGGGAATGGATCAGTGGAAATAATTTTCAAATACTACTGACTATTCATGAGGTGAAAACAATTGTTAGTTCCTTGCAGCAACAGAGCTTTCTTGTTTAAAATGAACATCATCGTTCAGAAATAACTCCCAAATTATCATCTCATTTCCTTTCCCCAAAAAGGTATTAAATGTGATCAGTGTGCTCATAGAGGGAAACAAATAAATGGTGGAAAACTAGGTCTCTGCACATATCAGCTGACTAATGGGAGTTCTGAAGGCAGGGAAGAGATGCACAAGCCCAGTTTGCTCCCTGGCTTGGTTTCAGGATCCTAATAGAAATCCTCCCTGTCCCACAGGAAAAGAGGAAATCTGTAAGTGGCTGTGTAAAAAGTTTTAAGGCATCTTGGATAGTTCTCATGTTGAGGTGAGCCAAGGGTACACTGGTAAGGAGACGCCTGGAACTGACACAGAATGGAAATGTAAAAACAGGAAAGAGAAGACAAAATCACTTAGCAGGAGTCAAGATGGCAAGAGAAATGTCAAGGAGCTGCTTAACAAAAGGAAAGATGCAATTTAAGTCTAGTGCAGCGGATAAATAAAAACATTTGGAATTTTATATTGGCTAGCCTGTATCCATCTGAGCTACCAGCCCCTGGTGGCATTTGGGGTGTTGTTTGGCTGGTTTTGTGCTTTATAAATTAAATGGTAAATCACTGCATGGAGCCAGAAGAAAATGGGCAAAAGAGAAGTAATACCAGTAAATATAAAAAACAGGTAATCATGATGACAACAAACTGGACACTCACAGTCTTGAACAGAGCCCTACAAATGGAAACACAAAGAGGAATTGGCCCTCAGTTTTTTGAACAAGAACATCCTTGAGCACTAAGTGGAGGAAAAGTAACCACCCATAGTTTGACAGCAGCCTCAGGCCTCTATTGCTGAAACGGCCTCAGGATTTCTACAAATTGCAGAAGAATCCCCAAACACAAGAAGTCATTTCCAGCACTAAATAACAGTATGTTTTAGTTAGTGTTTAAGAGACAGTTCCACAATCCAAAACCAATTCTAAGGAACATGAGGTGTAAGAGAAAATAGAATTAAACTGAAGGAAGTGACAATTGAGAACTTAAAAACTCTTTGAGTAGATGCCCCCAAAACCACAAGCTTGGGCTAAAAAAAGAACTGCAGGTTAAAAAGCAGCCTGGCTTTGAAGGAAATGAAAGCCACAGTACAGCAAGATAAATATTGCTGTATTCCTTTCCTTGCTCTGTTTAACAGCATTCCCTTCATTCCCAGGCATGGGCTAAGAGAAGAAGGAAAAGGTGAAAGCAGGGTCTACAAGTGAAAACTTGCACTTAAAAGAAGGGGAAGCAAAAGGCATGAAAAGATTCATTTGGCAAGCAGAGCTGAAACACTGAGACCTTTCCTGATGTACCTTTGGTCCCCATGCTGTCCCTGGCAGCTTTGGAGCAGTATGGGAAGCAGGACCAGATGCATCACTCTCACCACCCCAAAAGCACTTGGTTTCAGGGGTTTTGTGTTTGGCAAGATGAGAAGTTGTAAAATGTCAAGGGCAGGTTGCACTTGAAGAAGCAAGGGACAGCTGCCTTCCTCTACTGAAAAGTAAAAAATGAAAATGACATTTTGAATATAGAAAAGTATAGATAATTTCAGTAAATGCAGCTGTTGGGGGGAAAGGCCCAGGGCCTGTTTTGAGCTTATTGATGCCAATGATAGCTTTGAGAGTCTGACAATTGGGTGAAGATGCTTCTTTTCTGGTTAAAATATTACAGTGATGCTACAGGGCGGCCTTCAAAAATATGTTCTTTCCAGAATGAGTTGTAAAGGGCTTTCTGGTCTGCCAGTCTCAAGGACAAGTTTAGCAAGAGCACACAGCATGCAGGGCTTGGCCCAGGCTCCTTCCTCTTGCCTGAGTCAATTACACATAAATTAAATTGTGCTTCTATGCTCTCCTCACCTCCTCTCACAGCCTCTCACCAAACAGGCATTTAAAACAAGAATTTCCTTCCTCTATCACTTGCTAACATTGTCAGCCCAAGGTGAGAGTGGGTTCAGAGACAGAAAACCATGGAGCAGGATGCCAAGGCTGCCCATTCCTTTGGAACCTGATGCTTTATTTCAGCAGCTCCTCTGGGTTCCCACTCTTTCAAAGCTTTACATTTCTTGTCAGCCCAGAGGCTCCAGTTTCAACGTTTTCTTTACGGTAACTCCTGGCTGCACCAAGCCAAAAGTACATATTTTTCAGCATAGATAAATCCCTTTCACTCACATCTGAGAATAAGACAAATACATGAGCATTCACTGTATCCTACTATGAGCACGGACAGAAAGAAGGCAGCCAAGGCAATAAATTCCATGAGAAAGGCTTCTCCCAGGTGACCAGCAGGAAGTAAATGAATAAAGGTACATATGTTAGGTGAGGCAGAGTCTACAGCAAGACATGTAGAAGGGAGGGAGAGAATAAATCTTTCCCTTATTCTCAGTGGAACTGTATTAATCTTGCTTCAATTAGGCTTTTCATACTTATTCCTTTTCTCCAGTGGGCAAGCAAATAAAATCTATAGGAAGGATGGAAAGAGGAGAGCCACAGCCGAGGTAGAATGTTCCCTTTGGATGTCTGGAGAGGAACCACCTTTCATTTTCCCTTTAACGGGGTACAGAGTGTATCTCATGAACAGTAACAAAAAGACACAGTCACCTCTTATGGCCAGGATGCTTGCTGCACTCCTACACACACAGAAATTCCTGTGCCTTAGGTGTGTGGGAAGTGGGGATTTGGAGGGGACCTTCACAGCATAACCTTCAGATGTGACAGTGTTGAGGCATGTTAATCATCTCCTATGAGCAACTGACACAGCATGCAGAAACAGACACAGAAATTATTCACAGCTTTCTTACCCAAAGGCTGTTCACATTTGTTGAAAGCACAATCTGCTGCAGTCAGTGAGATCTACCTCCTCTATTTCTGCCCCCCAAAAAGGGTACTTATCTCTTTATCTGCCTATCCATCATCTTCTGATGCACCACAGCACCACAAATCCCTACAACAAGCACTGGATTAACACAACATTCCCACCAGGTAGGACCCAGCTAGCACTTTGCTTCCTCATCATCACACATTCCCAGGGGAAGCCTACCAGCAATCTGTCCCCAGCCCTGACTGACCAGCTATTCCCTTCTGCCTCGCTTTGCCATTCCCACAGCCCTTCCTCACCAGAGCTCTGTGGTGGTCCCAGACTTCTCTTCCTTTCTCACTGCCCTCCCACTGCATGGCAAGACTCCTTCCCAGGGACCCTCTTGGACCCAGCACCCGGCACTTCCTCAGCTTTGACTCAGAGCTTGAGCTCTTCTCATGCTCCGTGTTTTCCCAGTGCCCAGCACAACAGGGAGCTCTTGGGTGACCTTCCTGTGGTCCTTTCCCTGTCCTCTGCTTATATAATGTGTATGACTCATTAATATGAAGCCACCCGTGACATGGAACATCTGGGTCTATTTTTGATTTTCTCCTTCCTCTGTGAAGTTGTCAAGTAGCTTTGGGATATTTTGTCTAAACTTGATCCTTATAAAGTTGATGTAATTAGGATGGGAAATCCTTTCCAATTTCATCTTTAGGGGGATAATCCCATGTTGCTGTATGCTATTTCCTCATTGGATGTTTGTGTTAGGAGAACCCTTTTCTTCCTACTTGTGTCTTCCATGTAGTTTTGGAACAGATAATCCCTGGGTCAGTAACACTTTCTGTGGCCCTGCTGAGCTCCTCTCACCTTGTGTTCCTCAGCAATTTCCCCTCTATGTATGTTCCCTTGAAAGGTTCCTCCATCTGTTTGGTATTTGAATGCTTGGATGAGCCTCTGTTTCTTGGCGAATGTGGCCCTTTCCACAGAGGGCATTATCTGTTTTGCCTTTAAAAATGTACCAGATTTGTAAATTTGAGGGTAATGATTTATATCCCAACTGCTCCTAATTCTCTCATTACTAGTCAAACAAGGAGTTCTTCCAAATGTCAGATAACAGATGGTGAAGAGAAATTTTATTTGCAATCCTTCCTAGACTAACATTTGAGGTAGTATGGAAAAAGGGAGGAGAGGGCAGAGCTGGACACAGATTCTAAACATTATTTGGGTTTAATCAGTATTTGAAACCTTCTCCTATTTTGGTCAAAATTTCTTACTTTCAAATCTGACTCAAAATTTATCAACTATTTACTACTTTATAAAGTTAATCTGTTTTTAAGATGTAGTGATGTCACAACACAATCTTTAAGTTTTAATAACAATAAAAAACCCAAACAAGCTACATTTTAAGAAATGTATTTATGCTTTTCTTAGCAAGAAATTACTGGTATTACAATTGTAGCAAAGTGGAGATAAACATCTGAAAAATGCCTATGGGATACTCTTCATAATCCAGGATCTGATGTAAAGTCTAGAAACTTTGATATTAAACATTGAATCGTGTAAAAGGCAACTAGTACTGATACTACAGCTATACTGAAGGACACATACATTTGTCTGTTTTAGATTATTACATGGCTGGTGATTCTTATCCATTGTGAAATCTTTATAACCAACTTCACAATTTTCAGTCATTAACAAAATCTCTTTTGCTCTTCTTAGGAATTTTATTTCAATATATACTGGGTAATTGCTAGTTATTGGCCATTTATTAACTTTCTTGACCTTGAAACTAGCTATATATTTTAAGTGGAATTAAAGTAATTAATAATGATAATATCCAAAACAATCTGATCATATAGTGGAAGGTGTCTTAATGTACATAGTTTTCTATCACAAAAAAAAAATTTGTATGTAGACAAAAAGAAGAAGAAAATTCTAAAGAAAGTCCCATCTAAGAAATGTCCATTACTGCCACGTCAGGAGCCACAAGATTCCAAGAGTACCTGAATTTCCCTGGACAGCTGTGAACCAAGATTGGCTCAATTATTCATCTGCTTTTTCCAATGCATTTGCTGAGTTGCTGTGTTTAGGGAATGAGGAAAATGTTTGGTTTGCTCTTACTTAGTGCTGGAGATGTTAGTGTATGTCATTTTTACAGCAAAACTCTCTTGTGACTTCGAAGCACTCACCTTTTGCCTGTTTCCAATGCATAACCCTCAGGAGAAAAGGAAACATTCTGTCTCATTTTTGGTCAAACCATGGCAGTATCTCCTTCCCATTAGTGTCAATGTCAATCCCTTCTTTGCTACCTGGATGGGAAAGATTTAAAATTTGTTAAAGTAATTGAAACAACAGCAGGGAGTCTTCATCTTTGTCAGCTGCCTCAACCCAAGTATCTCCTGTTCTCCACCAGCCCCTTATGCTCTCCCTGCATCCCTCCCCGAGGCTGGCAGATGCTGAGCCTGCATGTCAGCCCTCTGGGGATGGAGCCATGAATGTCTTCCCCAAAACCTCAGCCAGCACCAGTCCCCCCAGCAAAACCTAATGACTTGGCACAGGAATCCAAACACAAACGAGGCCCCTCAGGAAAAGCAGTTGCAGTTTACTCATCCTTGCTCGACCCCAGCCTCCTGCAGGCATGGCAGAGCTCTTAAAAATCCATGGATTCCACGAGTGGTACTCGTGGCATCTCCCTGACACATGAAAGGCTCTGGAGGAAAAACCAGCCCTGAACAACCATTTTATGTGATCACCTTCTAGAGAGTGGACCTGTGACCAAAAAGGGAATGATTTCCTGTTTGACTGAAGGCAGGCAAAAATACCAGGATTGAATAAAGCAAGAGAAACCGCTGTGAAATCCATGGCCTGAATGGTCTGTGCACTGTTCTTGGTGACAATGGGGAATTCAGTTTCTAACATTTGGCATGTACCTGTGCAAGAGCTGTGGTGTTAGGTGTTTTGTCAGCATTTATGGGCTGGGGCAAAGCTGAAGTTGTGGCAGAAAGCAGTGGGTAAGTAAAGAGATATGAGTTGTTTTTGTTGGTTTGGTTTGTTGGGCCTTTTTTTGCTGAAAACTCAGGTTTTAGAGCTGGTCCAGCTGTGCTGGGTGAGAACCTGACTCATGATTTCTATGTTTGTTACCAACACGATGTTGCTGCAAGTGCTGTTCACAGCACCCTGAGTACTGAAACAACAAAAACAGTGGAATTGTGGAATCACTGGGGCTGGAAAAGACCTTCAAGACCATCGAGTCCAGCTTTGACCAAACACAACCATGGCCAAGAACCCACTGAATCAATGGTATATTCTGAAGGCTGAAAATTTACCATGGAAATTTGACTTGAGGAAAATATATGAACATATTTTCTGTTCATTTTGGTGATACAGATATCTATAAAACTCAGGGGAAAAAGAAGTTTGTTCTTGAAGGCAGCATACACTGCTAATAAATAAAAAATTAAATCAGGTTATAAATACCAGATCCCCACACAATGAAATTCACTTTCCTTCCATTGATTTAAGCAAGTATTAAATTGATTTAAAGGCAGCTGTGTCAACTTCTATTGCCAAGGGGTTTGGTTCTGAATATCTAAGAACTTGATTTCTTCAAGTCTTTTATATTTATCACTCCCATGGTGCACAGAGAGGCTGATCATGTCTCAGCAAAGTGGAGTTTGCCAGACAAGCGAACAAAACCCAGATCCCTCACCACGTGACTCTGCTTTAGATCATTCCATGTAAAATTCCAATATTATATATAATATTAAAATAAACTTGTATTTTATATGTACATGGAAATAAACAAAATTATATTGATTACACAGACAGCTTCTTAACTTATATATATAAAATATTAAAATGAAAATTACCAATTCCTTCCGGCTTGATCCTCTGCCTAGTCTTTACTCCCTCATGTGTATTCATTCATCCCTCATGCTGGCTTGCCCCTGAAGGACCAAGGTCTGTAACCAGAGAGACAGTAACTTCTCTAAATCTCAAATTACAATAATCCAGGATTTAAGAAGCAAAATGGTACCATTACTGCAGATAATTGTAACTCTGGAGAAATAGGTCAGAGCTGCAGTTCATCTCACTACTGCTACCAACAAATGAGGTCACGATTTGCTTTCTTTTACTGTGCTGTTGCTTTAAAAGGAAAGAGCTTATTTTTCTGTGTTGATAAAGGTAATGAATTCCCAGGCAGCAACAAGAGAAAAGATAAGAGCAGGAATTACATCTCTGGTCTATGTGGCCTTGGGTATCCAGTCCCACAGAAGACAGGCACAAAAAGTCACAGCTCTTTTTAATATTTCTTTTGCAATCACAAACACTGCTCCTGTTCAGTTGCATACAAAGTGTATGCAAACATAACAGCAGATTCCAAACACCCCCCGTGGAAAGGATAAACAGGCAGGCTCTTCTCCCTCACACAATGGGCATGCTCTGGGTATTTGTTAGAGAGAAGCTGTCTCTGCAGAACAACTAAAGGCAATGAAAATAAGAATCCCAGCGTTTTCTGTAATTGCTTTTGTGGAATGTAGTCATTCAAGGAAGAATTTGTGCAGCTGGTAAAGGCAGCGTGACTACAAAAAAAAATACAGCCTCCCTATAAATTCTCTGTGATCCCTGAGGAAACCTCAGGAAACAGGCCATTGCAAGGCAGATTTGCATGGTTCCCTGAAGGATACTGCACTTCCACAAATCCTCCCCTGAAGAAATTAAGCTTTGCAACAGTTTGTGCTCAAATACAATTAATTTTGATGGCCCCTACATGATTACAAGTCTAATGTTTAGTTTTGCTATCAATCACCACGTGAGACTCTTCCTGGGTCACTACTCTCTGAGCTACTAGGGCTTTACTTACATTGAGCCATCTCTGTCCTCTATACAAATTGCAAATTTGGAGCACAATAGTCTCTCTGAAACAGCTGAAATGTAAAGGAACAGTAATAATAATAAATAAATAGTAAGTTAATGCTTTTGCTGTCAAGTATTAGAAGCATGGAAGAAATTAATGGGTATCTCTCCTGTTCTACATCCTGACATGGAAGTTCAATTTTAGTTCAAGTAATAGATGTTGACGTGAATAATAAGACTTGTGGGCAGGTGAGTGACTGCTACAATCTTGTGTGCAACCATTTACTAATTAATGCAGTTTGTTAATGGCAAACTGCATTAATTAGTAAACGACTGCACATAAAGTATTTGTATAGGTGTTGGTATTTAGGTAATTACTCACCATTTGTAAAAATCCAATCAACTTGTGCTAGGAGAGAGCTGTTAGTTCTTTTCTGATTAAGAAGGTTACCCTATCAGGAACCCTGAAAGTTTGCAGTCAAGGTTTTCTCAAGTTTTCTGCATTGCTATTCACCTCAATATATACATCATCTATGAAATATTTAGAGAGGAAGCCACTTAAAACAATGAAATATAAATGAGTCCAATGCATTTCCCTGCCAGGTTTCACCCAGAGCGGTATTTGGGGGTTTATGCAGGGATAGGATTGCCTAATGAATCTGGCCAAGCGGAATCAATATGAGAGTAATTAATTTAACTCTGTCCTTTTATTTTTCAAAGTGACAGATTTATGATGGGCCATGAAAAAAACATGAAGCATTACCATTTTCCCTCTACTGGAGGCAGACTGGATAGATGAAGATAACTGGTGTTCCTTATGAGACACAGGGCTCTGCTGGCTGGAGAGGAAAGCTCTGAGCTGAAGAAAAAAGCACAAGGAGTAAGGAGGAGCTGGGAATAGCAGGCCAGCAGCTTGGTTATGTGATCTCCTGCAGCCATTCCTGGGGAAGCACCACCACAGGACAGCTGTCACTTGGAATAACCATGGCATCTGGGGAACTTCCTCAGAACAGGCAGTGAGATCAGACCATACAACTACACAACAAGCACACATTGTATCTGATGGAGTTCTTTACAGTCATCTTTATTTGACCCACTTTTGACCCATTTGAATTGCTGCACTTGAAAAGAATAATTACTGTCCCAAAAGCTACAATTTTGTTTTCTCTTTTATTATTTCCCTCCTCAGATATCCTGCTCTTTCCCCTCTCCTTTCTTTTTAATGTAAAAGGACTCTAACAGCCATACCAGCTGCTGAAATGGAGAAACCAAAGCAATAAAAGCATTTAAGCCACCACTTGTATATTCATTCTCTCTCTTTTCACATTATTCTTGACTATAAATATTTTTGAATGTTGCCTCTGTGGCTACATGCAGAAGTTGTCTTTAGCTTTGGGCTTTAACAACTTAGGCACCAATACAGTGAAAAACAGAAAGCCTTAGAACCCCTGACAGTTCACATCAATGACGTTTGATAAGAGATTGTTGCAGTAGCAGTGTTTGGAATACAACAGGAATTAAACAAGGCCTTGATTCCCTTTCTATGGACAAAATGTACAACCACTTTTGCTAAAAAAAGTGCAAAGATAGCAAAATGAGTGTATATGTGTTATACTTTCCTTTTTTGATATTCATTTCCCCTCTCCTTGATCAAACTAAGTATTAAAGCTCGTGACCAACAACAGTAGTTTCGATTTAGACCACTTTGGTTTGATGAGCACTTTCAATTTTAAGTACACGCTCAAGCAATTCCAGCAATACAAAATACTTTCCTTTACAGCTGCCCAGAATAATACAGGATTTGAGCTCTCTTAACTCTTACTCTCCAAACTCCAAGGGGAAAAATATTACTGCATGCTGAGAGTCCTTACATTGATTTCTGCTAAGCAATGAAAAAACCCTGTAAGTTTTACTGGTCTGTGCTGATTGTTTCTGAGCACTAATGGAGATTTTGGGGGGTTTTGTAGGTGAGTGTGCATCTGTGCAGCCTGTGTGTGAGCGGGTGGGCGCCCGTGTCACCCTGCACCAGGCTGTACCTGCTCCAAGGCCTGCAGAGCTCCTCGGGAGCTCCGTTTATTCCAAAGGCTGCTCGTGTGTGCAGTAGGTAAAATGGCTGTCCAAGCCAGCAGGAAGAGCCTGCTCCTGGGGAGTGCTAAGGTACTGCAGGAGGGAAGAGGAATGGAATCTTTCAAAGATGTACAACTGCATTTTGAACACATGTAGACACTAAACAGAAATCTCATAACGTTTTAGTAAAGCAGAATCACAGTTTACAACCTAGTGAGTGCCTCTACATCTCACCTGCCTGGCAATTCCTCAGGGTTTCTCACTGGGATAGGCCAACTTTTTCCAAGCATTTCTCCTACTAAGATTGAGCAACAGTTGAAAAAGATCACTGCTCCCAACTAACAATTCCCACACACCCCCCAGGAAAAACACACTTGATTATATGCAGTATATGAAAACAATACTAGAATACACTTACCATATGTGGTGGAGGAGAATGGGGGTTACTTTTGCCTGCTCCAACTCATTCCCTTGACTATTGCACTCTACACCACCAAACCCAGAGGAGCTGCTGGGGACTTTTGCTGCATTAAGGTGCTGCTTTCACCTTGTACCTGGATTCTCCTTGCTCCCACACTGCCAAGCCTCTGGTTTAGCCCTGGAGTGAGAAGTCAGAGCCAGCAACCACAGCATCACTAGCAGGAGACACAGAGTGCCCACACCCGGTACCTGTCCCACTCGCACCTTCCCATCAGTTTCCAAGTCACAGCAAAATAAATGGTATAGAACAAACCTTTCCTGGAGTTACAAGGGAACTGTCAGGCAATGTTTCACCTGTGTGTGATTTTGTACAATCACTGTGCACACAAATCAAGCGTGACAGTTACATCAATACAAAGTGACCATAATTGGACTCAAGCAGTCTCTTAAAACAAAAGTAAATTATCTCGATGCAAGTAAATAAGTCCTGAGGGTACCCTTTACCTCCACACAGTTCTGCTTCCGTGGCCCATTGCTTGATTTGGAATTTTCAGTCCTTACATCGTTACTTTCCATTTTCTGCACGGATTATTTATTTTACATCCAAAAAAAAGGCAAAGGAAAAAAGAATAAAAGTAATACCTTGTAAAAGATGAAACCATATGTTCCTTCTTTGTGATGTTAAATCCACTCTGGGAGCAAAAAAGGTTATTCGGTCTCTTTTATCTTGAATATGTTGAGTAAATTATATCTCTGTCTAATCACTTTAGTCATTTTCATACTTCACTGACAGTTGACAAGGAACTTGACTGAAGTCCCTGAAAAATGTGCAGCCATGAAAAAAGCATTAGCAAGAGGGTAGGATGCGTGAGAAATAAGTGAATAAATAAGACCCAAGTTGTGAGTCCTGCATGAGAAGCAAGCACCTAGCCCTCTGCAGCCAGGGTGTGCTGCCAAAGCAGGTGGATGAAGAGACCAAAAGGGATTTAAGTTTTGTACGTTGACCAATATGACATATCTCAGAGATTTCAAATTTACTGAGTAAAAACCTTTGAAGAAAGCTACTATTTACCACAAAAGCTGTCTCTTGGTCATGTGTGTGTGTGTGTGTGTGTGTGTGCGCGAGTTAGGGTACAAGATGTAATTTTCTTGGAATGCTGACATTTTTACAATTTTTTTTTTTACCATGTGCTAACTTTACTTTACGTACAAACTTAGTATGTGTGTGACCTGTTTTTTTGAAATATAATATAATAACAGGAAAAAAATGTATACTCCCTCTTCCCAGTGTTTTCCCCAGAGCTGCCTATAGGTTGCTATGTATTATTTCCTGAACAGTGAATACTACTGCAGAGCTATCTCCTAACTGTCATCTGCTTTTACTTTAGTCATTCTGGAAAACTTGGGAGCTGGGTTTCATTGTTTGTGCACCCAATTCACCTGGTAACTCATAACATGCAGATCAGCTAAGTGACAAAAAGAAAAGGTCAGGATAATCAGGAAAAATTTTTAAGAGGATTATTTAGTGCAATCAAGTATTTGTTAATACTCTGCCCTTCTACATGATTACTATTTTCTGCTTTAAAGTCATTTATTGCAAGAAAATGATATCTCCTATTCCTGAAATATTAAAACATCCTAACTGAAGGTAAAACTGAAACACCTTAAGGTATTAAATACAAAATACCCTAGGGTATTTCCTTAGGTTTAGTATATGGCCAAAATGGGAGGCTGAGGACCTCTTCCATCTCAAGGGCATTTTAGATGAGGTGATACTCAAGAACTTGCACCACTAACAGAAAATGTGTTTCAGGCAGAGATGAGGCCAACACACTGGTGCAGTAATGCTGAGCAGCCCAAGGGGCTGCCTGCAAGTGTTTTCACAGGACCACAAAACAGTTTGGGTTGGAAGGGATCTTACAGACCGTCCAACCCACCCCCTGCCATGGGCAGGGACACTTTCCACTGGACCACCTTGCTCCAATCCCCAGCCAACCTGGCCTTGGACATTTCCAGGGACGTGTCCTGGGTAACTGTGGCTCGGCTGAAGGGAAAGCCAGTGTTCGGATTTGCTCTGAATGTCCCAGCAGCTGTGAAACGTGGATGGCAGTGCTGCTGGAACCAACTCTCTTGTGAGGTTTCCTGTACTCTCTGCTAGCAGTACTGCCAAGAATATTCCTCAGACAGCTTTTTTTGCAGTGACTTGGAATTTAGCACTTTAGATGAAAGCAATTCAAAAGCAAATTGAGAAACAGTTTAAAAGAAATAAGAGTATTTCAGGTTAGTTGTGTTAGACTGAAGAAATGAGCAGGCTTAAAGAGAAAGACTCCTTCTTTTGGAATCCACGATGCATCTTACAGATCTAGAATGTCTCTGGATCTCTGCCTAGAGCTGGAAACAACTGAAGTGGTACAGTAGCATGGCTGAAAAAGCACTGTCCTCTCTTAGCCTGGGGAAATGAAGATGTGTAAAGACATTATCCTCTATAAGAACTCCACATCTGACACTGCATCTTGTTTTCCCCACTAAACTCCAGGCAGGTGAAAGCTCAGCTCCCCACAACCTGTGGGAAAGGTCGTTGGTCTCTGGAGAAACTCCCAAAGCAGCCTCCAGTCCATGTGTGTGTGATGCCTCACATGAGAACTATTTCCATCTCCAGCTTCCCCGAGGACATCTGTTTCACTTCTGACTTTTTTTGTACAAACCACCTCTTTGTCAGCAGCTGAAAAACAAGGAGACATCTTGGAGTCGGCTCTGGAACTGCTCCCGAGCGCTCGCATGTGCCTCATGCCAAAGATTTCCAGCACTTGGGTTTCATGTGGAATATTGTCTGTGGTGTCACCACGGGCACAGCTTCCAAGTCCTGCAGATTTAATGAGCCTGAGCATACTTCTTGTATCCCCAGGCACAGCAGCTGGAACATGAAACAAATATTCCAAGCTTCACTTCCCAAGGCTGGTATGTAGAGAGGGCCTAACACGAGCCATCAACACCCAGAGGTCACTGATTTAGGAGGGTTTATGGATGGAAAAGTAGAGGTGCCCAAAGTCCAGGGTCAGGAGGCTTAACACAACTATTTGTGTTACTATGAGACTAACTTTGCTAACATTTCATCCTAACAGTTACAAGTGTCTCAGATTATCTTTTGACTGAAAATACATTAAAGTCATCTGCTCACATCAAAATCCACACGAATGCTTCTGTTGTTTGGAGTTCTTTATTCAAAACCAGGTGAAGAATCAACATCTTTCCTGCTTTATAAACCAAGTCCATCTGTATTTTTTCCCAGAGGCTGAGTGTGTAAAACCAGAGCCTTCATTTGAGGGGAACTCTGTCACTATCTTCCATTTCCTGCTTCTGTATTATTCTACATTTCACAGCCCAGAAACTTAGAGGTCCAGCTGAACAATTCTTGGAGCATCTTCCCTTATTCCAAGGGCTGATTATTATTCTCCCAGAGGTGCAGAGAGCTGGAGCTGGCACCAGATACAATCCCACCTTTTGTCTCGTGCTTCTCAGATGCCTTTTCTTCACAGGAGCTGCTGCTAAACTTCTCTATGAGGAATGCTGGAGGAAGAAGTCAGCCACGGTATTTGTGGAGAATATGAAAATAAATAGTGTATTTTTCAGGGGAGGACACAACTTGGGCAGGAATGAGAACAAATCAGACTCAATCATTTTCAGTCACTGAACTTAGTTTAGAAATGGGAGGAAAGGGGCAAGTGTGAAGATACTTACCTGTCTCATTCTATGAAGTAATAGCAAAACTTTCTAAGGACTCCTTTAAAAGCTGTACAAAGCACTTAGCGTAGATACATTTTCTGTACAAGCACTCAGCAGACCAAAATCATACAGGAAGAAAACCCATGGGCTGATTTAACAGCGGCAGAAAGGCCACCACGAACTGTGTCCCCTCCTGCCACATCTACACAGCTTTTAAATCCCTCCAGTAATGGTGATTCAAACAAAGCCATGGCTATGAGAATGTCTGAATAAAGTGTGCTTTGATAGAACTTACTCTGGTCATTCTGGAGAGAAAGCACCTTCAAGAAGATCAAAAGGCAACCTGGCACCCTTCTAAACTGGAAATCCTTTGAAGAGAGTGATCCTAACTGATGCCAAGCACCAAGAGCTGAGGAGGAAGGATGGGAACTGAACCTGGCAGGGGTAAAAGGTGGAGCACAAGACCAGCCCATACCCGAGGATTTCAGTGCTGAGTGTTGAATACCCACCCAGCCCCGTGGTTCTGGGGTGAAGGAATAAATGCAGCTGTTTCTGGAGAAGTCAGCTAACAGTGTTTACCCACATCCATCCTGCCCTGACTCATCTCCAGCCGTGCTGCTGCAAGTTGGCCTCTGCTGGGGAGGAAAGCTTGGCAGGAAAAGGTTCCTCTCTTGCTCAAGGTCTTTGTGCTGAGTAGCAAGGGCCAAGTTCCCCAGCAGGGCTGGAAAAGGTGCCAGGATGCGTAACTCAGTGAGCTTCTCTTTTCTTTCTTGGTCACAATAAGGAGTTGCTGCCCGGCACTGCATGAGATGCGAGTATCTTCCCTTTACCTGCCAGGAAAAGCGAAGAGCTCCAGAGGGGATCTTACCAAGGACTCCCCTGACACCCCAATGCAAAGTACTCTGTGTCCCCCTCCCTGCCCCCCATTTAACTTAAAATAAAGAGAATGACTTCACCCTTTCTTTGGAAAAAATAATAAACTATACAGCATTTTAATGACAAATCCTTACTGAGATGAGTAATGTTTTGTTGGAGAGCAGCACCAGGATTAGGAGTTTTTTCTGTTAGGACACAATCTAAGCACACCTTCATGGAGAACATAAAGAATTATAAGATGATCTGAGGGCTAGACCAAGAAATTAGAATTAGAAAAACGATTAGAAAGAGTGTGCACAGTCCTAACAATCTGGGTAATTAAACAGTGAAACAGTTCAGCCAGATTGGGGCGGATTTTCCATATGGTTTAACATGTTTGTACTTAGACTCTTCATAACACATATCTGTAGCAAATTTATGAACACGTTTGGTAACACAGACTTTTGCTTCAACTTGCAGCAAGAGCATAAATAGATTTAAAGTCATTAACAGGAAGACTAATAGAAAAAATGAATCACACCATGAGCCACACTGGTGATCCCACCCACCTTTCAGACGACACAGGGAGAGCTCAACCAATCTCCAAAAGGGCAGATTGGGATAGAAAAGAAAAGGAAAATAATATTTATAAGAGATTTATAATTAAAGCTCAAGATTCATTTCCGTTGGAAACAGATGGCCAGGCAAAGGCATTTGGGATAATTTAGCTAAAGCCTGTGCTTCAACTTGCTAACAAAAGCACGGATTTAATCTTCCATCCAGAGGGTAACCTGTTTATTGCGTATTACGGATCAGGAAACATCCGCATCGCTTCAAAACCGACACACTCCCAGAGCCAGTGCACAGCCAGCGCTGCTGGGAACAGAGCTGCTGCTTCCAAGGCAAATAAATCCAAACTGCAAGGGAACACCACAACCAACAGGACTGGGAAAATCCCAGGGAAGGGTGGGAGACTGAGGGCTGGGTGAATCAGGAGAAACCCACTGTGGTGATAATGGTTGGGAGATGCAAAAGATGGCATGGTGAGTAAATGCAGGGCACTCTATGGATAAGAAGAGGTTTCTTTTCCTTTTTTTTCTTTAAGGTAAACTAAGGTTACAGTATTGCAGGAAAAATCTCAGCACCAGAAACACACCTTCATACCCTGGGAAGTCTTCTGTCTTGGGAGACAATACAGAAGAGAGTCCTCGGCATGGCTTTTCCACTGGGAATACAAGAAAAGCATTGATAACTTTACGCCTGAACTGGCTTTCCTTCCATCTACCCTCCCCACAATGAGCAATGTTGGTTTGCTGCTGTCACACCTACCTCAGCAATTCCCCAAATGCCCCTTCGTGCCAGTTTATCTCTCACCTGGACCTGTGCACAGCAGGAACTATAAACTCTCCGACCCGCTCTCCTGTTATCAAAGCTGTTAATGTTTCCAGCAGTACTGACTCCCTTGCACTGCAACTCTACTTCTGTTTATAGGCTCTGAAAGTGCTTGAAAAAACACGGTATAAAATAAATTTGGGGAAATATTATCACTAGGCAATTACTGACAGAATAATTCTGGAATTAGAAGAGAGACTGAGCGCATTTCCTCATTCAGCAGTGACAAACCAGCACGTTGCACTTGGAGCCAGGAACACCAGAACTAAGGTTTGCCCATAACTGTAAAAATCAAGCAGCTATTTTATGGCACTGATTACTCACCTCTAAGATCTTCAATGCGTTGGAAATGCAACCATTGAAACACTCCTGCTATGCATGTGACACTGAGGGCTATGTCTGAATAAATACAATATCTCTGATTTCAATTAAGTTAAACAGAATTAAACAGAGCCTACCCTCTGGAATCTGGAAATGGGGAAAAGTGACTTTTGAAAATAGAATCCTCAGAGAAGGACAGGTGTATTTTTCCTGATTTAGATATATAGGCATGGCTGCTGTAAGCATATTATGGGATACAAAATATAGTAAGAAAGTTTATTCTGTATCCTTCTTCTTTTTTACATTTTCCCCTCCCGCTTTGCACAGGCACTTTTATAAAATGGCTGCAGGGGTTGAGACAGAGAATGGAAATGCTGTCAGAAAACATTAAATCCTTTTTCTGGGATATTTTCAATTTTGAGTATTTGTTTGGTATTTTTTGGGGTTTTTTTGTTTGTTTTCTTCTTTCTCAGAATAAACAAGGAGTAAAAGATTGCCTCTCATAGAACAAACTCCACAGCCAGTTCCCTGCCTGGGAGTGCCATCCCAAGCCCAGAGCAGCAGGGGATGCTCTAGGCTCAATGCAGCCCACAGGGCTTTCTCCTCAGGAGGTAATATTCCTGTACATCATTTGAAGGACACTAATATTGGAATATTTTATTTACTTTTGATGTCCACATTTTCTACAGTCTACTAAAAATCTGGAGAAGGTGTGCAAAAAAACTTCAGCTCCTACTTGGGAACTGGAGAAAGTGCCATAAAATGATTGGACTTTAAGGAGCCAATCTGTTCAACTTCTAAAAAAAATATTCAAGGTTGGAATACAGATGTACAATCATGAGAGGAAAACACCAGGTGCCAAAGGACTCTTTGTCTTGTGGATAAAAATAACATCAAGCTGGGATCTGTAGCCAGACCAAAAATCAAACTAGAAAGAAGGCTCTTTCTATACCTGTAACTCAGTTATTAACTACTGCAAGGATTTACAATGGGAAGCAAAGGATTTTTCATATTTTTCTGATCTAAGTCAGAATTGGATGCTTTTCTTCACATTAGTTCAAGAAACAGCTACCTTCTAGTTAAACAGAATTCCCTGGGTTTGAGCAATGAAATGGGAATTGAAGACAAGGATAAGAAATGGCAACCTGAAAACTGTGCCTTTGGGAAGACACTGTGCATTTCAGAAGGCTTCTGAGAAAACAGACAGGACAGTGAGAATGGTTATTGTATGCTTATGAATTTAGCTGAATTTGGGACTATGCCATAGGAAATGTTTCCTGTGTGCCTCTGAAGAACAACCACAGCTAACACACGAAAGACATGACTCCACCTGGATTTCAAGGACTGTGTCCTAGTACAGGTCCTCATGCAGGGCTCTGGCATGGACAAAAAACAAACAGGTACCAGTGGGATCATGGCCTGCTGAGAATTTTCCACCGATTTCAACAGAAGCATCCCATAAGTTCAATCAGGCTGTGGGCTAAGAAAGTGATGGGAAGGAAAGACAGGAACCACAAAGGGTACCACTTCCTCTCAACCTGCTCATTACCTGGGATAACTCTGGATCTTGGCACACTTGGTGCGGGCTCTGTGGCTGTGGCAGGGGAAGCAGCACAGTGTGTTCCTCCTCACAAAAAGCAGGCACTTTTGCTTTTCTCTGCTGCCATTCCACGCAGGGGCTTTCTAAGCAAACTTTCACATCCAGTGTTGAAAGCAGAATTAATCATGCAGCCTTTTTCCTTGCAAAGAGAAGAGAAAAAAGATCTTAGCAGCAGTAAAAACCTCAAAGAAATCACACTTAAAGACAAAAGATGCTGAAGTCACCTGGGCTGAAGGCCAGAGCTATGTGCTCCCTCTGTACTTTTTCAAATCCTTCTTTGTGGATTTCTTTCAAATACTCCACAGCCACGCAGTAAAAAGAGATTGATTATTTAGGTGTATTGGAAATGGGTCTGCTAAGAGATTGTTTAGGGGTCACTTGGGAGCCTAAAGAATTTTGTAAAGATAAACAACACTGACCCAATATGCTTTTTATCAACACTAACTATATTCCCTCCATCCAGAGTGACAAAATGTAATGGAATCTGCTGATGAAAACCAAAATAAAACTGGAACAAATTATGGTAAAAAAGTATGCAGTGAGAGAAAGACTTCAGATTGTTGCCCAAAGGTAAGACATTACTAGTTATGCCCTTCAAGTCTTGCAAATATTCAGAGCTTTGAAGGTTATGTTTCTTTAGAGGAAAATTAGATTATGATATATGAAGCATTTCTTTAATGGCATACACTTCACTGTCCCAAAATGCTCCTTTTAAGCAACATGCAATCTCTTCATCCAAAGTCTGACAGCAGTCACAGCTTGAGGCTCTTCATCTTTTCACAGGGCCATGCTTCCCCTCCTTCTCCAGCCATCTTAAAAACCACAAATGCAGCTCAGTTACCTAAAAGGAATTAGACTCTTGCTTTGGATTTTGGGAAATCCATACAGATATTCTGCCACTAGTGATGTCCATTTCCAAACTGACCCCTGCACACTGCTGATGTAGAATCATTCCTACACTCAGATAAGGCTTTGACTTTCCCCTGCACACTGTTCCATGCTGGCTCAGCTAAACTAGCAGAAGCGAGCTGCATTTCATGAGGAATAAATACTCCCTTGCCAAGTAACACTCAAAAGTGATCTTTTGAAGCAGATCTAGGGAACAACAACAAACGTCATGGCCTGCACTGATTTCAGGTGATTAAGTACTTGACTTTTATTCGATGCTGATGTTCACAAGGAATTATAAAAAAAGTATCTTTCAGTCTACATTGGTATGACATTTCAGGGCCCTGTTCTCCCTTCATTATGGAAATTCCCAGTAACAATTATTAACCAGTTCTGTTACTTCAGTCACAAGCTAAACTTCAGTAATCTTGCCCTGATTATGCCCAAAACTAATGGAATTTATGAAAAAACTTTAAACCATATAATGGATTATACTTTTGTTGCACCATTAATTCAAATTCAGGTACTTAATTTTATCTTCTTTCATGTGGTTATCTGTATTTGTATTTGTTGTTATTAGCTTGCTTGGCAGAGACAAAAACAGGAAGCATGACGCAAGAAAAGAGCATTTTTGTATTTTCACATTGGCCTGTCTCTGACACAAATCCTCCACTTCATCAAGACCTTGACTTATGATCCACAGAAAGGAAATCATGTGCATTATTGAGTACTCCTCTGAACAGAATGGAATGCTGAAGTGGAGCTTGTGTTATTTAACTGCTAAATCAAATCTTATGCTCTATTTTTCCCCCATGGGAATACACATTCTCTGCCTGTTCTTGGAAAGGAGAAAATAAAGGATGGAGAATGGCAACACAAATGTTCCTGAATGGCATTCAGAAATGTCCCGAGACTACAGTTCATTCAATCAATAGCAAACAGGCACTCTGTATGTCCCAGGGTCTTTTTCTGAGCTAATGGTATGTTTTGGACAAATAGACCTAACACTGGCTATATAATTAATAGTGCCTCTTGTATGAAGTAAACCAGATTTTACTCACTTTGCCTCAAAGTCACTGATGATTATTCACTGGACTTAAAGGCAGATGAAAAAAGGGAAGCTGCATTAATCTGGGAGTGTTACGTACTGAAAACCGACAGGTACTTCTTCCAGTACTTGGGTATAGTGCACATCTCTAGTCACCAAAGGAACAGCCTTTTGTTCAGAGATCTCCTTAGAGGGAAAAAAAAAAATCCTATAAAACATACCAGAAATAATTTTCTTCCTTTCTTTACTCAGAGATTTCCTGAACTGCATTCGGAGTAGAAACTGGGACATCCAGCAGACCCATTTGCACGAAAGAGTACCTCTGGGAGGAATTTAGTATCTGACACAATATGGTGTAGTGCCCCATGGGCTAACACGGCATGGCGGAGTGCACCCACAGCCCCACACAAAATGGGCGAGTGATCCATCAGCTGACACAACATGGCAGAGTGATCCCATGGGCTGCCACAAAATGGCGGAGTGCACCCACAGCCCCACACAAAACGGTGATTTGACCCCACAGCCCCACACAAAATGGCGGAGTGTACCCACAGCCCCACACAAAACGGTGATTTGACCCCACAGCCCCCACACAAAATGGCGGAGTGCACCTACAGCCCCCACACAAAACGGTGATTTGACCCCACAGCCCCACACAAAATGGCGGAGTGCACCTACAGCCCCCACACAAAACGGTGATTTGACCCCACAGCCCCACACAAAATGGCGGAGTGTACCCACAACCCCACACAAAACGGTGATTTGACCCCACAGCCCCACACAAAATGGCGGAGTGCACCTACAGCCCCCACACAAAACGGTGATTTGACCCCACAGCCCCCACACAAAATGGCGAAGTGACCCCACAGCCCCCCCACAAAATGGCGGAGTGACCCACAACCCCCCACAAAATGGCGGAGTGACCCCACAGCCCCACACAAAATGGCGGAGTGACCCACAACCCCCCACAAAATGGCGGAGTGTACCACGGCCTTCCACAGAGTGAAACCCTGACCTCCCCCAGGGCTCTTACACAAACCGGGGGTGACCCACAGCCTGACACAGCACGGCAGACTGTTTCCCTCTCCCGCCCCTGCCCACGATGGCAGACCGACCCCCCATCTCCCCCACCCTTACCCAACGCGTCCGGCCGTCCCCCTCACCCAAAACGGCGCCGTCCGCCCGTGGGGGCCCCACGGGGACCCTCAAAGCGCAGCCGTGCCCGGGGAGCCCCGGGGAGCCCCAGGGGAGCGGAGCGGAGCAGAGCAAAGCGCACGCCCCGACTCCTGAGGGCTCCCCTGCCAGGCATTTACAGCCTGCTCCGAGCACGCTCCATCCCAGGGTGTTGCCTAAATGCCTTTCTCCTTCTTCTTCCTCTCTTTACTCCTACCTTCTTCTCAAAATAAATTTACACCAAACTAAAAAATCCCAGGCAATGCCTCAGTAAGTGCCTTGCTGTGTCTGGATAAGTTGAAGTTTGGCTAAGTTAAAGATTACCAAGTTCAAGTTTGTGAAGTGCTTTACTTTGGGTGGCGTTTAAAATTTGCCAAGGAGCTCTTTGTGCCTTCGTGCTCTAAAGTTTGCAAGCCTGGCTGAGCTTCACAACTGCATGGCCATCCCCTCCCATCTCCCAGCAGGACCCCCAAGGATCCCCTCCCATCTCCCAGCAGGACCCCCAGGGATCCCCTCCCATCTCCCAGCAGGACCCCCAGGGATCCCCTCCCATCTCCCAGCAGGACCCCCAGGGATCCCCTCCCATCTCCCAGCAGGACCCACAGGGAAAGACTGACAGTTCTGGTTTACTCACCATTCCTACCAATGCCTTCCACTCCTCTTTACCTGTAGCTGTGGAAGAGTGTCTCCATATTTATGTCAAACTAAATAACAACAACACAACAATAATAATAACAATAACGACATTACTGGTAATAAAACTTTAGAAGTCACTAATGATGTTAAAATTATCTTACCATTGGAAATGTATTTGTGGAGAGCTTTAAAATAAAATTGTGAAAACCTGGAAAAGACAGCATTCTTCTGAAGACTGGCTGGCCCCGAGAAGGTGCGGTTTTCACTAAGACCAGATCAGGGTTAGTATCCAACCTGTCTTTTCCTTGTGCCCACACAGAATGTGGAGAAACCTTGAGACAACTTTAACAACCATAAGTAAATGCTCCCCACTGTCTGCCCCGCTAGCCAGCCTTTCTCCAGGTCCCTTTTCCAGTGTCTACCTACCAGACCTTCCCTGAAACTGGGCATGTAACATATCTGCAGATGTAAAGAAGCTGTGAAATCCTGCTGGGACACTGGATGAGCTACTGAGAGCTCAGCAAACAGAGAGTGAGGTTTGAGAGCTGCACAGCATCCCCATGAACCAGAGAGCGCTGCAGTGAGAAAACAAGTGCTGTGCGACAGCAGACACGGTATTTTCACATCAGGAGCATTCCAGCAAAAAATTTAGGAATGCAGCTAAACTGTGGCTATTTTCTGCCCCACTCTAAAGCCAACTTTTGCCCTTTACTAGATCAATTTATCAAATTCATTGGAAATGTACTCCCCCTGTGTACTCTACGAGCACTTACTCTTGTGGCACATTTATTTAACAAACTGAGAACTGATCCACTGTTCTGCCTTGCACCAGTTTCACCTGTTCACCTTGCACTTTCAAGGACTCCCATTTTGCCTGAGAGAGAGCAGATATAAATAATTATAGAATAAAATGTTGTCAGAGAATAATGTTCTCTGGCTGCTTTGGTCCATTGAAAGCCAAAGCCACCATGAAACTTTCAGGGAAAAGAGCAATAATTAATTCCACAAAGATAATACTCTATCACACTGCCTTGCTGCTATTATGAAAAAATAAATCAAAATATCCTAGCCTCTCTGTATATAGGTTAATTTATACACCTAATTTTTGCCTTTTAAAAATTACCTTGGAAAATTAAATGTATCTTCTCACAGATACAAATTCTATAGATCACATTTCGGAGTATAATATCTCAGTATGTTATTCTCATTTCTTTTAAGGACGTCAATGGGACATTTTTTTAAAAAGTGAGAATTAAGAGAACATCCAAGTTCCTGATTACTCACTGGATAGTGTGGATGTGAAAAAAACCTAGACAGATTTCTAAGGAGTTAATAAGTCATCTTAAGGACTCACATGAAAAATGCCAGTGACAATATTAAACACTCATGCAGATACACACCATCCTTTTGTAATTATTATTTATATGCACTTTTCCAAGTCCATTTCTGTGTTCCTCCCAGTACATTCATTACAGAAACTCTAAGAGCTTCTTGACTCGTTTCTGTGTTTCGTTAACGGTAGCTTTATTCTGCTTAACAGCTTTAAGTATGCAATTTGCTGGGGTTTGGCACTAAGTACCTGAAGTTAGTTGCCTTTTGAAAAAGTCAGGGGTTGCTGGAGTGCTGGACAGTTGTATTTCATTAGGATTTCTGTGTGCAATGATTTTAGGAATGCTCAATTTTTTAACCATAATCCATTTATATAAATATAATTTCTGAGTTAAGTGACACACTGCTGAAAAGCAGGCTTATCTGAAATTTTACCAAAATACATTATAGCCATTCAACAAATGAATTTTGCTTAACATAATTCATCTTGAAGCTTGTATGTGTGTGTGCATTTAATCAATTACCACAAATCATCACGGCTGTGCAGCCAGTCCCTGCATCCATCATCCATGCAGGCACCTTGGAAAAGGGCAAACTTTGAAGAATGTCTCAAACGATATACATATTGGGAGAAGAAATTCTGTCTCAGAACCAAAATGTCATAAAACATCCCTGCACCAAAAAAAATAGTAATCAAACAGCTTGCTTGAGTTTGTTTAAAAAAACTAGGCCAGAATTGCTATATTGGATGCAAAAAAGAGGCAGACTGCTTTTATGAATGCCATAAAAATAAACTATTTTAATAAGTACATAAATAAAAGGTTTAAAGTAGAATTTTCCCCCCAAACATCAAGATGGCCTAACTTCTGTAAAGAAACTGAACAATATTCATGGGACTCCTAAATTAAATAAACCCTTTGTTACATTCAAAACCACTGAAGGCAAATTTATAATGCAGTGAGGCACCTGAATTGTTCTCCTTCCTCATCCTAGCAGTATATACAGTATTTCCTTGGTTTACAGTATTCTGAGGATATGAATCTGTTAAATAAACTCTGAATGACAGGGTGGAAATAAATTTTTAAAAGTCACTGTTAAAAGAACCCAAACAACCCTGGCACGCACAGGGGTAACCTTTCAACAGTGAGGAAGTTTAAATGGAAGAGAAATAAGGATTGTGCTGCAAAATAAATTATATCTTTTACATACTGTTGTATCTTAAAGTGTTTAAATACTACATTCACTCTGGCGATTTGGAGTTTTTGTCTATGCCTATAATAAATTACACGTGGTGTGTGCTCATTGGTCATGCGTTTTACTGCAAATGGGGGGAGCTCAGCACATCTAGGAAATGTTAAAAATATTTCAGATTTATTTAAGATGGACAAAATCTAATTTAAAGCAGCTTTCCTCCTATCATGCCCCCCTCCCCGGCACCTCTACAAAGTCACCCTGACAGCTTCAGTTTTTGCAGTGTTGTACCAAAACATGTCATAGGTTGATGACTAACACTTACTGACCCACAGAGGTTCTCGGTTTTTTTCTCCTTCCTCCCTCTGAACCATCTGTCACTTTGAGAAAATCTGCCATTAACATCTCCATGCTCTCTGAAGATTCCAGCTAACTAAGGCAAGGAACCACCATTTGTCCATCAAAGCTAAGTTTCCTGAAACAAGATGCTATCGCTGCTGTTATCTGGAATGTGTCTGGTGATGGGTGAGGACCACTCATCCTGTGGAGGAGAAAGACTGTCACACGGTCACTCGGAGGGCTAAGGTATCTTGTGCTGGTGAAATCAGAGACAAAATTGAAAGATGACAACTTTCATCCATAGTGCAGAACTGGCATTTCTAGTCTATTCCATCAGGAGTTCAAGAAGTGGGGCCAAGGAGCCTGCTTACAGTTTACCCACCAGCAAGACGTGACCGGCAGTGAAACGACCGCCCCTTTTTCCGATTTGCTTTCTTTTTGTTCTTGCTCTTCTTCTGCTTATTCGCACCTTTGCTTTTATCAGATTTCTTTTTCTTTTCGTCCTCTTTAAACCACGGTCCCCAGACTCCTCCGTTGAGCTTGGGGTTACTGCGAGGGTCCTTGGGGGGGTAGCGGACGGGCACCGCGGTCTTGTTGAACTGCGAGAGCCTCCGCAGCAGCTGCTTCACCACCTCTGGGTGCCTGGAGGACAGGTCCACGCGCTCGTAGGGGTCGGCCGTGATGTTGAAGAGCCACACGGTTTTCCCGGCGGACCAGGAAACGCGCTCGTTGTGCCAGCGGTTGGGACCCGCGTTGCTGAAGGCCTGCGGGGGCACCCAGTCGCTGTAGCCCGGGTTTCCCGTCAGCAGCTTCCAGTGATTCACTCTGATGGCAGACTGGATGGCAGTGTTCCAGATCCCATAGCCAGCGGCCCAGGAGCCGTTCTTGGCTTTGGTGTAGATGGGGTCGATGTTGTGCAGGATGTCCACGCGCGGGGAACGCCTGCCCTCGCTGATGGTCTCCCACACGTCGTAGCCGTCCAGCTGGATGTCTTCATCGATCCGCCCCTCCGCCAGCGTGATCAGCGTGGGGAACCAGTCTGTGATGTGCACCAGCTCCTTGCACACAGACCCTTTGTTTTTCAGGAGGGGGCTGTGCACAAACCCGACGGCGCGGATGCCTCCCTCCCAATAGGTGCCTTTGCTTCCTCGGAGAGGCCAGTTACTGCCTCCGGCCATTGGCTGCCCACCGTTATCAGAAGAATAAATGATAATGCTGTTCTCGTAGTAGCCGTACCTCCTTAGAGCGAGAGTCACGTTGTTTATGGCCTCATCCAAGCAGGCCAGCATGGCTGCGTACCGCCGCCTGTTGATGTTGTTTATCGAGCGGTAATGCTCAAAATACCTGCCCGGCGCCTGAAGAGGCGAATGGACAGCTTGGTAGGCAATATACAGGAATATGGGTTTCCTGGGGTTATGAGAAGCCAGGATCTGCTGCACTTTCTGCGTGTACATCTGCGTGGAGTAGATGCCGTTGTCGTGGTCCCAGGCGGCGTTGTCGTTCTCGTACAGGTCGTAGCCGCATATGCCAGGGCTGTCGCACTTGAAGTGGGTGTAGTAGTCGCCGCTTCCCAGGAGCGAGCCGAAGAAGGAGTCGAACCCCCTCTGCGTGGGCATGCACTCCCGGCGGTAGAACCCCAGGTGCCACTTGCCCACCATGTGTGTGGAGTACCCGACCTCCTTCAGCTTCTGAGGTAGCGTGGCGTTATCCAGAGGTAAGCAGTTGGGCTGCGTCGGCCGGATGATGGAATGCTGCAGTCCCGTGTGGATCTGATACCTGGAGGTGGGAGGAGACAGGCATCAGGCTGGTGGAGGAAATGCTCAGGTGTATGGACACCTTAACCCCAACAGAAAATATCCCTATACATGCCACAGGCCTCTCTGGAAATACTTCAGGGTGCCTGTGTGTGCTGCTTTCAAAAACCAGCTCGGTCACGGTATTAAACCTGTCCTTGCCTCACCATGGGATGAAACCTTTCCTTCCATGATTTGAGCTACCCGAAATACCTACATATACGGGAGCACAAGGTGCCCTTCTTTGCTCCACACGTCTCCATTTAACAACGGCTATAGAAAATTATGTGGATAAATACAATTTTTACAGTGCCTCGTAATTCGCTAGCGGTGAACGTATCTACAGCATATAAAAATGCTGGGCTTTGAGCATGTAAGAGCAGTATGTTTAAAGGATGGGATAATAAATTCAGCAGTGCACTACAGGCTATGTGTAAAGAATACATATGGTCTCCACATGATGAGAAAATGAATCCAGCACAGGCAGCAGTAAGTATCAAAAATCAAGGGCAAATATATCAGTTTGACACAAAAAAAGAGAATGTAACAGCAGATTGTAGACCAAAGACAACTTCCAATTTCTCCCTGACTGTGAGAATAGGTTCACTTCTCAGCTATGCAGAGAACAGCCAGGTCCACCAATACTGCTCATCTCCCCCCAGGCCAGTTCTTATGAATTTGTGGTAGCAGGAGTTGGGGCTTCTTGACACATTCTGCTGGTGTTGCCAATCAGATTTGCCTCCAGAGCTATCTAGAAAATTAAAACCATTAGGCACTGCCTGTCCATAAATAACTTAAAGCCTCCTTTCATATGAGGGCTTCCTGGCCAAGATCTTCGAAGGCGCCATAGCTGTCTTTAATGGCTGGCAATGAGTATGGATTGCGTAACTCCCATTTAATTCTGGAGCTAATTTCCACGGAACCAGAAGCTCTGGTCTCACTAACTGCCTGCAGAAGCTCTGGGTGTTGTGCTGCAGCACTGCTGCTGTGCTCTGTTCCCCCCGGCCCCTCTGCACAGCATTGTTTCTGGGACCGGGCTGGGGACCTGGAGCCCTGCCACCCAATTGTCCCCAAACTTACAGGCTGGTGCTGACAATGCAGGAGATGCTGCAGGAGAGAGTTAAAACACATCCTGAAAATTACGGGTTTCTGGGATTCACTCTTCGCTTTTGTAGAAGAAATGTCACGTGCACACAAGTCCCACATCCTTCCCATGGTTCAGCTGCAATAGTCTCCTCTTAAAACAGGTAAACTACAACCAGGAAAGCCATGCAGTGCCCCATACTTAAGCTCATTCCATATTTGGGACTCCTCAGGGAACTATATTCACAAAGCATTTGATTTCCTTCCCCTTCCCTTTCCTCCATCTTGTTAAATCCTTTCAGTAAATTCCCATTCTTTGATCCAAGTGGAAAAGTCCTTGTCCCAACTTGGCTATTTTGGCCAATGGTTTCTGCTTTCTTAACTCTGACAACCTCCTTGATCACAAGGTCAGTCCCCAGTCCCAGCTGGGCAGTTTCTCTGCAATAAGCTAATTTTGCTGGTAGTCAGGATTTTCTCTAAAGGGACCCTGTTGTGACCAGGATCCCTCCACCACCCTTCTCCTCTGAAAACTGAGGAACTGGGACTGTGGGGAACAGGTCACAGGATCTGCAAAACACTGCAAACCAATTTGCCTATTGCAGGCAATGCATACACAGAAAGCATGATAATCACACAACGTTAATTCCCACCATGAATTCCTAAAACACCAGGCAGATTGCCCAGCGAGGGCTTTTCAACTAGAGATCCAAGCATGAAATTCCTACGCTGTTCATCTGACAAATATTGAACCAAAAACCAGTAAGAATTAGCCTCAGTCATAGAGGCATTCAGCACTGCATCTTGTTCCAGCAGTGCCCTCAGCAAGTTATTCAATGTGCTGGTAACAAAGCACACATAACATACATCCATCTCTGTGCACATCTATTCCCTGCTGCTGCCTCTTTGCAGGAGACTTTGGTGTGTTTCCCAGATGTGTGTGTGTGTCTGTGTGCTATTTTTGGCATGTCTGTGCTTCAGAATATACCTACAGGCACACAGACAAAGAGACACATTTTTATACTTATATGTTTAAAAAAGTAATTGCAAAGCAATACATTTTACGTCAAAATATTTCAAGTGTAGAAATGCTTCAAAGAAATATCAGCCTCTGATTATCAGAAGACTGTTCACTATGACAAAAATGGTGAGGATTGGTTCACTTTCCTGCACCACATGCCTTTCTAATTGATCCATTATGTGCCAACATTACTTTTTCAGTGAAAGTATTTCATTTTCAAAGGACTTGCAGGGCACTCATAGAAAAGCAAAGTAATCCAAGCAAAAAAGAGTGATGATATTAAAGCAAGTGGCATTAATAGCAAGAGGAAAAGTGTCTCACAAAAACCGTTTTGAAACCGTTTCTAGACTGTGCAAGAGTTAAAAAAACCTGAATGAGGCAAAACATAAAGGGATTAAGAGGCAGATGCTGATTTTGGGGGTGTTCTGTTGCAAAGTCATGAGCTCACCAACTGCCATAAAGTATCTGGGAGACACATCTTATATATTTCATGGCTTCCATTTTTTTAGAATAAATTATTTGAATTTAATCCCAAATGCAGAAAGCAAGTTAGGACTGTGAATAGTCTGGAATTCATTATTAAAATTTCAGCACTAGTAACCAGTCAAATATAACCAAATGCTGACAGGCCACAGAATCTAATGTCATCGTTTTTTGGACTTTGGCCTCCATGGGAATTATTTACTTGTAGGCCATTAACTGCTAAGAGCCTGTATAAAGAGCAGGGGTTCAAGACTTAGGAATACTTTACGTGCACATGCTATGCTCTCCTCCCTACTCTTCTGAGATTCTGGATCACAGGTGTCTCCTTTAGAATATCTGAAATTTGCAATTTGCAGAACAAGGAACCAAGTAAAATTTGTGTGAAATGTTCAGCGAATAAGATACATATTGAAAATTAATTTCTCCTCACTATACAGGGATGGGTCTTTGTGAATTTTCTACTCTTTTTTTTGTTTCCCTGGTGTGTTGTTCAGATGTTCACAGTAAACCCACTGTGATAAGTGCTGCAGCCAAGGCAGATGCTCGGTGCTGGCTCACTGACACACTGAGCTGTTTTCTTGTTTGCAGGGGAAACTTTAAAGCAATGGCCTCCCTCTGGGAGCATCCCAATGACTTCACAGCCCTTTGCTTCTTGCATGCTCAGAGAACTATTTCAGAGGGTTCTTAAAATAAATAAATAAGCAAATAAACCCTCTCTCCTGAGTGCGAGCTCACGACACCCCGTTCCAACACTAATTCCTTTCCTGTTTTAATTTAGACACAAAGCTCAGGCAGTGGCTTTCACACCACTCCTGCCTCCAGTCTCAAGGTACAGAAACCATTGAGATGCTGAAGGTCAACTGCACATGGAAATGCCCAAGTATTATGGGTGTAAATCACCACAAGCACACTGAAGTCAGTGACACCTGAGCTTGAGGAATTGTTAGCACTGGGAGGCTTCATTTCCCCCTTCTGATGCCCTCAGTAGTGCTGAATTCCAGTTCTCATCTGCAGAGCAGGAGATCAGTGACAGAATCTTTGCACACTTTCACTGCTATTCCCCTGCAGCAGAGAGCAGGACTGAGGGTCTGTGGAGGGGAAGAGATTCTCCTGGCATGCTTCACATCCCCTAGGCAGCCTCACACATATGCAGGCCAAACCAGCTTTCCTGAAAAAAAATCTTTCCCTGAGGAGTTCTCTATTGAGTATTTTCCCCCTCAACCTCAGGGTGGGTTCTGCACTGAGGAAGAGGCTGGGATGTTTCTAATTTTGTAATGTGCAAGTACAACACTATTGATTTCAAGCTTTCACAATTTTCAAATACTGCATTAATTGTCTTCAAACTGAGATTCTTTTAAGGCTCACTGAAGATTAACAAAGAAGCTCAGTTGGAAGTTTCCAATTTCAGGAACTTTTGCTAGCATAGCTCTAGTTAGTACATGTTGAAAATGTATTTTTATTATGCTTGCAGAGCTCAGGATATGTTGAAAAAAATCTATTTTAAAAATAACAAACTCTAGCCTGGTTACTAAAGAACAGTCTTCGACATCTTACCTGAACCTATTTGTAAAACACAACAGTTACAATAGAGGAATTTCAGGTGAGTAAAAAATAGAGAAATATGTGATTTTGGGGGTTCTCAGTCCTCAGAGGTCCATGTTACTGAGGGGAAAAAACCCCAACATTCCACTTGCCACCAAGCAAAGCATCAGAAGCAGGATTATTCATCAGTGAGAGAAACCAGATACAACGAAGGCATTTTTATAGCGGGTCCACAAGCCCTACACGTTTGAAAAAGGTGCTGCTTTGGGCAGGGATGTCCACTCTGAGTCATCTCAAAGTTGTTTTCAGCTCTGTAAGGTGCTTGTCAGGGAAACAGGAGCAGTTCAGGAGCTCTACTGCTATCAGGCTTCCACCCAGGCTGGAGAAGAGCAGGGCAGGGGGATCCTGACCATGGGCATGTTGGATATGGACCAGTGCGAAGGAATCACAAAAAATGACTCTGCAGCAGAAATGTCTGACATAAAAACTAAATGTTTCATGCTGCACACACTGAGGTTTTTAAAACTAAGCTCAGAGTAAAGCTGGAAAAGGGGTGGGTTGAACCAGGAGACACTGGGGCAGAGGGTAGAGCCGAGCTGATTTAAATGGGATGCAAATAAAGCCATCACAGCCTGACATGAATTGCTGCCAAGCCATCAGCAAATCCTGATCCCTTCAGACTGATGACAACAAAGCCAGAGTGCACAGCCACAGTGCTTCTCTCTCACTGCTATTAAGCCAATTTGCAGATAAGCAAAACGTTTTCTAAATGTTCATGTCCTTATTTCCATTCTTTTCCTAACTTAGTGACTGAAGACAAGTCTTGACTTTGCTGACTTCCAGCTGCCAAACTCCCGTGAGAGCCAAAGCAGGTGGGGACACCATGGAACTCCTTAAGGCAGCACCTTTGGTGTCTGCTCTGGACAAGACCAGGTTAAGCTAAGTCCCATCCATCTCATTTCTTCAGTGTTTACAAAACATGGCAAGTGTGTATAATCTCATGGGAAACACTTCTAAATGTCAGCATTAAAGTTTTCGTGCAACATAGTCTGCTCAGAGCCTATCCCAAGGAGCCCTGAGCCTACACTATGTAAGTGCACATTTCAGCTTTCAAAAATGGCAGAAAACCAAAATTTTCTATTTTGAATCTATCATTCACTATCTACCATTTCATTCTTCTGACTTATGACTTTGGGATTTTGGGGGAAGATGGGTTATGAGTGTAAACTGATCAGAGAAGAAAATACAACATTTAAAGACTAAATGCAAACCTTCACATACTTTCACTGTGTCAGCCCACACAAATCAAACCTGAAGTGTTCACTCAGACATACACACACATTAATTTCATCCTCAGCTGTATTCCTTGAATTTTTATGTGCTTATAAATCCGACCAGAAAAAGCATCTACTTCTAAACTAAGTGTTTACATAAAAAGTCTAACTCACATTATTTACTGTTTTATCACTCTGGCAATGCTATTGCATAGATGTCATTTGGAAGATTCTGTATCTTGCCCTACTTTCAAGTTTTTTCATTGCTGTTTTCAAATCAGTTAAGGCTCTTCCATCAAATCCAGGAAAAGAAAAATAAAGTAGCAATTTCCTTGCAGACTAATAATGTTATCAGTCTTGTTCCCATGACCTTTATCCAAGGACTTACAGGATTTGAGGTATCCTTATTTCACCAAATGCCATTTGGATTTTGATGCATGAACTCAACCTCAGAATCATTTTTAAATTCTGATCTCACACCAGCCTTGATATTTGGTCATTTAAATCATGTCCTTACACCTCAATATTGTTTATTCTGTGAAAGGGATTTTTATCACCTGGCACCTGGAAATGCTTGAAGACTGGGTAACCATGCCACAAAAAGCTGTTCTCCACAGCTCTCTATTCCAACAGTTTTACATCTCCAGGACATGCACCAGATCCTCTCTCTTTTATCTTCCCAAGTCCTGCAGATGCAACCGGCACCCCAGGAGTGAGGCAGAGCTCAGTGAACAGCAGGAAAGCAACTGTTGTCTCCAGAGTGGTGAGCTTTAATGGAAAAATATCTGGCTGTGGGACCAAGCTGGGAGGGAAAGGAACAGAAACCTTCATCTGCTTTTCCTCAGGGCTACTCTCCCCAGTTCCAGAAGCTTGAACTTTAAATCACCCTCCAAATTAAGTTGCAATTAGTATTTTCATACACTAGTTCTGAATTTTCTACAGAATATTATTAAACTTTATCAGTTTATCAGCTACCAACCTCTCCTGTCACTGAGGCAATTTATCTGCTCCAATGGGAGGACAGCAAGGATAAGGGAGAATGTGGGAGCTGGCAGCAGCTGAAATGCACATGTGTATGTGCAGCTATTGTTTTCTTTGCTCCCAGTCTGCCGCAGCTGTGGAAACAGAGCACAGTGTTTCCAGCTTTGTCACTGTAACTCATTTAGGAAAAAGGGGGAAAACGTGTGGGTGTGATTGCATAATCGGCGCTCGCGGTTTCATGTCTACACGGGAGTGACATGGAAAGAAAACAATTTGACTAAATGCTTTGCATGCCAACCACAAATCCAGACCTCGCCACCAAATTCTGGGCTCTCGGTAACAACAGAGCCCGGCGGATATGACACCTAATCACCATGTTCCAAGGGAAAGAAACCTAAAATGACTCTGCGAGCAGTTAGAGATGAACTAGTAGTCCTGCTTTGGTCATTTTTGCAGGAGAAAAAACAGAAGAAAAGGAGATAAATGGGAGTCTAAAGATTGTGTGCAGGAGAATCCCCACTTGGGTACTCCCAAAGTGAGTTTGGATCAGGACCAGCATTCCAGCCTCTGTTCTCTGCTCTGCCGGGGAGAACAGCACCCCAGAGTGTCCCAACAGCCCAGAATAGTCACTGATACAGGCAGGGCAAACTTCTAAGTGTCTCATTCTGTCTAAAAGAATACTTTCATTGCTAATAACACAGGAGTTTTTGCATGACCAAAAATAAAAACCTGCCATGAACATGTGTGAAATATCTTCCACCTAATTCCGTCGCTGTTTAGCAAAGTTGGTTCATCTTTATATGGGAATAATTTATTCAATGACTGCACCTAAGGGACATGAAAGATATTCATTATATGGTTGCCTTTCATAAGAAGACATCTCTCCTAAAAATGACATATTTGATGGCAGTCCTTAAAGTAGCAGCCAAACAGTTATTGTCTTATATTACTCTCTAATTAAAGTACTCATTTTGAGCATCTAGTACCATTTCTGAATTAAATCTGTCCTTATCTATTATTCATACATCCAGAACTTAGAGCCTATATCAACCTAAATGCTATAAAATGACCTTGAATTGACAGCAAGGATGACTGAAGGCAAAATGACAAGATGTAAAATACAGGTTAACAACTACCACATCACGGGCTTATATGGTATCATTTGAGAAAGGTAATTGCTTCATAATTAAAGAACGTTATGACATTGAAAAGAAATTAGGACTATGTGGTGCTTCAGAGACATCTCAAGTTTTTTAGATACCTTCACAACATCCAAGCTCTGTGACAGTTGTAATTTTTTATTAACCACTGAACAACTACATAAACACAGCACTTGAGTGTGCACTGGAGAACATCACTGCTTTAGTGAGCATAAATGTATCATAGGCCATTAAGCTTCATTTGAATCCTTGGATAACTCTTACAGACAGTAATTTAAAGTTACAGATAAATGATTATTGCGACTATGGTGATCAAGTGGTAACAGCCACACTTCTCTTTAGTATTTATAATATTGCTATTATCCTGCTCTGTGAGATGGCTCAAGCTCAACGGTCTCAAAGATTCTATTACAGGACAGAGAACAGATTCTTCCCTTAATCAATATGTACTTATATAAATAAAAGTATAATTCCATCAATTTCAATTGAATAGGCTTCTAGGTAAATATTTGCTCAGAGTCATCAAAGTATCAAAATGAGTCTATGAATTAATGCATCAAACTTCTTTTTTTCACGTGGAGGTTATGTTGATTAATTAAGAAATATTCTTGGATGATTATTTCTGTTTCATCTCAACTTCATTATTCTATTTGCTCTACTTAATGCATTCTATCACGTTACATCATTGTAAAACGTGCACATGGGCATCCAAAGGAAATTATTATCTTCTCCTTCATCCCTGGTGTATGGCACAGCAGTCTGACACAGCAGGATACCTGCTCTAGGTCTGTGGAGTTTAATTATGCATTTCAGCCAGTGGCATTTGATGCTGCTGTGTATGAAATGACAAGAACTGAGTGTGTCATTCACTCCAACAGCCTAAGTTCAGGTTTTTCAGGAGGCTGCAGTGCCCACCCAGACCCCTCATTTAAGGTCTCGTTCTTGGCAGTGAGAGAGCAATGCCCTCTGCGGCTGCCCCTACAGGGACACACCACCCACAATTGCTTCATGCCACTCCAGAGCAATTTTCCCAGAAAAGCTCCAGCCCTGATAACGTGAAGAACAGCTTTATCTGGGGGGGAGAGACCAAGAAACATCCTAATTTGACTTTTCAGCAATAATGCTGGTTTTCTGGGCTGACATTCACTGGCAACAGCAGAGGCACTGACTCATTAGTGAGAGGAAGAACCTGGCCGTGCAATGGAGGGAGGGCTGGGAGCCAAGAGATGCTGTCTTCTGGGTTCTGGGTAGTGTTCAGCCCGAGCATCCCCACTGACCTCCAGTTCTAGTGTGCTGCTCATCCCTTTGAGCAGGGATGGAACTATGCCTGTTGCACAACACAGCTAAAGCTCAAAATGGACTTTTTAGTCCTGATAAAAGAGGTAGGGGGATGCAAATGAGCCTCATCCTGATGCTAAACCAGTTTGTAACTGGACTTGTTAAAATACAGGGCTTACAGGCACCTGCTTATTTACAATGATTGCCAGCAGTTATGTATGAGCTCTCTCACATACTGCTGGCTGCTGGATTTTCTTTCTATTTCCTGATTCACCTGAGAAATATTGTATTAAAATCTCTTTTTCAGAACTGACCACAACATCCAAGCTCAGTTTTGATCAAGACAAAGGCACTGTGTGGTTCCTAAACAAACAATGGATTAAGATAATGAGGCATTGCATTAACCTGGGTCCCCCATGACAGGTTCCTGACCGACACCACCGGGAAATGGAACATCTTTGTTTACTCACAGGGGAGATTCCACATGGAAAGGAACTGCTTTCACTGCCAGTGCCTGAGTGGATGTAGGTGTGCTGTTGTAGCACAGGGAGAAGAGTGGGGAGCAGTGCCGCAGGGCTGTCAGTCAGTTCTGTGACAATTTTTAACTACTACATCAGAGACAGCACACACTGTACAGCACAGCATTAGAAAGGGAAGTAAAATGTCTGTATTCAAAGCACCACACGTTGGAACTCAAAAGGAGCAAAGCAACTTGAGCGGCTGTATGAACAGCTCACTGTGGCCCACAGTTAGAAAAGACCTTTAGGATCGAGTCCAACCAGTGACCTGACAATGCCAATTCCACTGCTAAACCATGTCCTTAAGTGCCACACCTATGTGTCTTTTAAATCTCTCAGGGGTGGTGATTGAGCTTCAGGTGGTTCCAGAGCTTGACAGTCCTTAGGGTGAATAATTTTTTCCTACTACCCAACCCAAGCCTTCCCCTGGCACAACTGGAGGTCCCTCCCTCTTGTCCTGTCACTAATGGTCCTTGATGAAGGATGTGGTACTTCACAGGGATTTCTCTGCTCCGCTACCAGTGGATTTGAGCTGCTACCTTTACTCCCTGTCCAAACTGGGCAAGGGCTAGGAGAAATGTAAGGCTGCTCTGTGCAGCAGGAATGTGACAGAATTGGAGAACTCTCTGTGCCACATTTGATGGCTGCAAGATGCCACGGCACGGACACTGCGAAGCCCCCTTGCACCACCCTGCTGCATTTCTCCCTCTCCCTTGGCCCCCACACCAGAGAAGGGAACAAACTGGAGTTAATACGGGACAGAGGTTAACAGCACATCTGTTTCTAGGCCACTGTGCAAGGAATAATGAAGAGATTTGGGAAAATGCTTCTTTATTCCCCTCCTAAATCCAGCTTAGCAAAACAAGTAGTGCTCTCTTGGATGTCACTGCCACACTCCCTAATCCCCCCTAACTCTCATTCACACTGCTCCTCACTCACATCTTGCTTTGCTGCTTGCATTGAGGCAGTGTCCAAAAGCATAACAGGAACTGGGACTGGGGTGTAACATCCCTGGAAAGAAAATGGAGCATAAAATAGGAGGGCAGAATGGAAACAGGTGCCCTATTGCTGCTGGTCCAAAAAAAATCTAGAAACAGATTCTCTTACGTGTCTAGTAATTATGCATAAAAGCACACAAAGCATACATAAAATATTTGCTATAAATTGTTAATGTATGAATGAAGCTGTGCCTTATTTAAGATGCTAGTAGGTGATTTTGACCCCAGATAAAATACCACAAAAATGACTCATGTAATAGAGTGAGCTGGATAAGAGTAAGTGAGGTATAAATGGGACACACACAAAGTTTTGGCAGTGTGCATTCAACATATCCAGCAACTCCTAATACACTAATGGAACCTATGCAGAGATACCATCAGTTGCCTTCTGTGGGGCTCTCTCCCCCTGTCTGAAAATACTTATTTAAGTAGAGTGATATTGCCATCACACACCCTCGGATTAGGGGTTTAAGGGCAAACACCCCCCAAAAAATGAAGATCTCTCATTAAAAATTAAAAATAAAAGCTGTAAGTAGTGATTCTTTGAGAAACACTGGTTGTTCAGGAGAAAGGGAATCACATTTAGCATTCGTCAGTGTGTGATTGACAAAATAGCTCTGGAGCTCTGACTTGAGTAGATACCTTAGTATGGATAGAGATACTACACCTGCTTAAATTCTTTGGTGACAGAAGAGCTTTGTTGAATGGGATGGATGTCAACAACTGGCTGCTCTCGAATTGATGTTTAAGTGCACTTCCAAAGGAATTTTACAATGTTTTACAACTAAAGACACAACCAGGGATTCTCAAAAAGGTCCCTAAATCTCCATGAAATCAATAGAAGTTACAGGAACTAGCAAAAGACCACTGACTGCCAATCTGCATTAAGATTCCTTTAAAAAAAACCTGGTTCTTCAAGATGAAAAGGACATGCTCTGTTTTCTCAGAGGTGCCAAACTGAAATTATCGCCATTACAGAAATGTAGCTTCTACACATTTGGTCTCCAGCCCCGAGGCTTCCAGTGGGAGCCAAGTATTAGCTGGAAAAATATGGCAGAAAGATCATAACCCATCCATTCTTCTGAAGCACAATTAACTCTGTCAAAGTTACTCAATCAGTGGTAAATATTTGGCAGCTTCCAAATGACTAATGTCCTGTCCAGGTTGTGAAATTATGTATTTCAGTGGTTAAGAATCCCAGCAATAACATCAAAATGAGCAAAATGGTGTAATGCTGAGCATCATCATTTAGAATACGTTCTTGTTATTTTCAACATTCTTCTCTGGGTGGGAATAGAAATTTGGAAATTGTGAGGATTGTAAAGGGGAAAGAGGGGAAGAGAAGAAATAAGAATTGGGCATGCTTTGCATCTGCCTTGAGTGAAAAACAGAAATATTTCTTGCCTCCTCAGGAGCCAGGAAGGTTAAAGGAGGAGCGAATCAGCCCCACAGCAATTTGCTGACACTGCGTAGCAGGGTCTGGGCTAAGGCTGTCCCACAGCACAGAGAGGTGAAGAGTGGTGACACCACCACAGAGCAGTGTCTGTGCTCAGGGGATGGGAACACATCAGGAACACTGCTGGAACCACAGCGTGGCATCTGCTCAGCTTTGCCTGCAGGACACCTTGCCATTCCCTAACCAAATCCCTGTGGTGAAGCACCGATGGGTCACTCAGGAGACAAGGAGCCAGAGGAAGCTGTGAACCCTGCAGGGAGCCTGTCAGCTCGCCGGGTGACAACGTTCTTATCTCTATTGTCCCATTAGTGACAGCAGTGTGTAACCTGTCCCCCCAGACAGATGAATCAACACCCCTGTGCACAGCTGTACAAAGTCAGTGCACTAAGTCATTGCCAACTTCGTATATATTATATATATATATATATATTATATATATATATATGATATATGTATATATTGTTGGAGCACTGGGCTTGTCCAGGATCATCACGTTTCTCACAGGAATGGGTGCACACTATAAAACACATTTTCAACTTGTCCCACTAATGTACCCCTGCAACTTAACCACACTGCCTTGGTTCTTCACGAACTCTCCCAGCTGACTTATTCCATATCCAGCACTTAATGTATTTTGAATTCTGGTAATCTGGCTGCATGACTGTAAAATTCCTCAGCAGTCCATTTCATGCCCAGCTTTTCACGAGCAGTGCTTGACAAACTGCAGGACTGACTACTTTACTATTATTTGTGTTAAAGTCAAGCATCTGCTTCTCAAACCCAGGCTTAAGTCTGTGTGTTCAAAATCAAAATGCAGGGGAGGTGATTTAAGAGTCAGCAGCAGCAGAATGGGAGAGCAGCAAAAGGTCTGTAAAGCCTCTGCCTGCATTCCTGGGGAGCCTAGAGTCTGGGCTAAACCTGCATTCTGGCTCTGACTGAGAAGTTTCTCCCATGTTTCTCATACAATCCACTCCTCCTCAAGAAGGAAGCAGGGCTGATGGTCACCTGGGGAAACTGCAGTCACGTCTCCTGGCGAGGATGGTGACTGCTACACCACACTATGGAGAAATGAGCTAAAAGAAAGAAGGGAGGGATGAAAAAAACCATAAAAACCACATCAGAATCAGAGAGCAATCAGTGATTCCAACAGGGCTTCCTCCAGTTAGTAACATTACCAAAAGTTGAAATTTAGCCTTTCAATTTTTTTTATATTTTCCTTTAGAACTTTTAGTGCATAATATTTTAGACATACAGCCAATATAAGATCAGTATTTTAAAACCAAACAGATACTTATCTAAAATTCTACATAAATTCAAAAATCTGAATGACAATAGGCAACAACAGTGTAAAGGACACCATGAACCAACTAACAGGCAACAAAATTTCCTCTCAGGCTTTTATTGCCTGGACTTTCCGATTATTTTTTTTTTCTGCTTAAGGGGGTTGTGGTGATTTGGGGGGATTTTCTTTGAAATGTCATTTGAATTAAACCATCCAGTACATTTTCTGATATCACTCTCCTCCTCCTCCTCCCCTTTTCCCTTGCAATTACATTATTATACCAAGTAAAACCAACCAAAAAATCTTGTGGCAAACTAGTTTTCTGCAGCTGGTCACAGTGAGCATAGCTTGGACATGATGCATCCTTCTAGGAACAAGAGAATAGCAAAAAACTGAATTATTGGATTTGAAATGGCAGACATCCTGGGATAGCTGTGGAAAAGCCCTGGCTGGACACACTTTCTCTGGAAATATGTAAGTTCAGTTCAGTGGGATGGGAGAGGAAGTTTTCTGCTGGCTCTTCATTTTTTGGTATGTTACATAAGCTCCCTTTCCTCTTTACTTTTATAACAGCACATAAATATTTTATGAACTATGGGCCTTTGAACTGTGATGCTCTGACCCATTGACTGATTCTCATTTGCCTCTCTGAAACTGCAACTCAAGTGCTTTGAGAAATGCATCATCCTAGGCTGTCATATAAAACCCAACATAAACCCCACAACAGTAATTCTGTTTGTTGCCAATGCTACATGTCAACTCCAAGGACAATAAATTTCCACTTAATAGTGAAGTTGCTGGAGACATTGGCATTCTGATATATTAAAGGCATAAAGTGCAAGCAGCTTTTAATTCATTCTTTATATGCTTTTAGTTAGCCACCCCCCCCAAAATAAAACCACAAGAAAAGAAAAAAGGGACTAACAGTTCCTCTTTCAGTGTGGAGTAATGTAAATCCTGATTTTCACCAGTAAAATAATGGCTAGGTATGTGTGTGGATCTTACTGCATGTCTGGAATTACCTGGAGGTGCCTGTGATAACCAGGTTCTTCCAGGGCAATCCCAGGCTAACATCTGGTGCTTCACCAAGTGCACAAGACTTCCTGGCATTGTGGAGAAATAAATATCTAATGTAAGGCATTTAGCACAGCACATGGAACTATCCCAGTCCAACACTGTAAATAGCTCTGCATTGACTACATTTTCTAGAATCCCTCAAGCTGTTCCAGTTCGGGAAAAGTGCCTTTGTTTGTTTTTTTTTCTTTACTTCCCACTCCCTTCTTTCCATCTGCCTTCATTCTCATTCCTATGGGATGAAGGATGAAAACCCCAGCTTGAAAATAGAGCCAACTGCAGTTTGCAGACCCAGGTTGTAAGCTGGAAGGCTTGGTTTGACAAGGAAATACCTCCATTTCTTCTGAGATTACCTGTATTCCCTGTGCAGGGTCTGAAATTGCTGTTCCAACTCTTTCTCAGTTGGACTCAAAATTCAGATGCTAGCTTCACCATGATTTAGAGCACTTGCTTGTGAACAAACCTCGTTTTTATTTCATTTGCTCCAGAAAAATTTCTCATCAGTACTCCTTCTGAGTAAATACCCTTTGCATCAGCCTTATTTAAGGATTTTATGTGCTGAATAAAAGCATCTCCAGCTCACTGGGGTTCCTTACTGGGCCCATGGAATCACAGAATGATTTGGCCTGGAGGGGGCTTAAAGTTTATCCAGTTCCAAGCCCTCTGCCATGGGCAGGGCACCTTCCACTGGAGCAGGCTGCTCCAAGACCATCCAAGCCCTATTATCACCTATATTACAGGTAATGATATAGCTACTATAGCTGCAGATATTCTGCTGCTAAGGAAACACAATACTGGGGCCAACAAAATACAAAGATTTGTATGTTGTCCCTGCATTTGTTTTTCTTTTCTAGCTGAAAAGAACAACTTTTCTTTATTCCTGCCTTCCCCAGGGATGAAAAAAAAAAAAAAAGAGAAGAAAATTCTCATTCTCTCCTTGAATCTGCAATTTCCAAGGTGTGTTACTGAGACAAGAAAATGCAACAAAACAACAATTTGACAAAGGTTAAAATTTTCAAGTGTCTGACTACTATGGAGCTCTTGATTAGCCTATAGATGGAAGAGATAGATTTGAATTAAGTAGCTAAACAAATGGAATCACACGAAGCCCGCTTTGCCTCCTAATAAACCCCCAAAATGCACAAACATTATTTCATGCTCTCAGCAGACAGAATGATTTCTCCCACTCCCTCCCTCCCTCATGAATGTGCTTAAAAAAAATTCCACTTCTCCTGCCTTAACTCCTACTTCCAAATTCTTCCCGATTATGACCATGGCTTCAGCTGCTTTTTAAAAAGCCTTTCTCTACCTGCAGGTAGTTTATTTTCTCGCAGAGAAGTGACAAAAATTGAACACCATGCCTCCACATTGTAGTTTTCCACCCCGAAGCATGTTAGCAGCTGAAGTAGCAAAAAATGCCCAAGAAGTCGCAGTGTCCATGACTCAGGGACTTTTGCCACGTTCGTGGTGACAATCACAGGTTATAGAACCACATTTCCCTTCCCAGAAAATGTTCTGCTGTTGGCTCGGGCGCAGGCTGGCCTCCTGCTTGCTGGCATTATCATCCACCTACCCCAGTTAAGACATGGCTCCTTTCTTCCCTCATTTCCTTAAATAATGGATTGATGAGGTGTGAATTCAGAACAAGTGGCATCAGCAAAGCACACAGCCTGGGCAGGCGTGGCTTCTTCTGTACTAACACCCGAGTGCCATAAATAGGTTAAATCCTCTGTGTCAGTGAAGGGAAACAATCTGTTCTCTCCCTGTCATCTTCTGGCATGCCCATCTCCAGTTGTACCACACAGATACAATCCCAACAGGGGACAGAAAACGGGAAGGAACACCCAGTTCAGCTGCATTTAGAAATATGTGTATTGCTGTGGGTACATTTCTCTGTTTTGCATGTTCTTCCTGTCTTCACTCCTTGCCTAAGTGGACTGTCTGGGTTTATTTAGATTTATTTAACTAAGCAAGCTATTTAAGAAAATCCACAATTCTATTTCCAAGAGGTATATCAAATTATAGCTTCAAGGGAATGACATTTTGTGCTTAATGAATTATTTCTGGTTTAACCATGGCAAAACGGTGAGCATTAAATAAAATCTTGTGAATACAGGCTTCACTGGCTGCTAAATGTAGGTGTGTCTAGATACCAAACTGTAGAAGTATCAGTGTAAAAATACACTCATGGAAAACCATGGAATTAGAATAATGGAATCACAGAATGGTTTGTGTTGGAAGGAACCTTAAAGATCAGCTTTTTCATACCAGTGCCCCTGGTATGGCAGGGCCACCACGGTCAGGGACACTGAGCTTGTTACATTCCTAGTCCCTGATGCTAATGGAATATCACTGGCTTGGCAGGATAGAAAGGCAGAGGAAAAACATGGAGCACACCTTCCCACACATGTTACACACATTCACCCAGCACAGGGTGGGACATGAAGTACACTCACTGGCTGTCTTTGGCAAAAAGAATAAAACAAAATAAAATAAAATTAAAATTATATTTTCTGAATGCAGGAACACTGAAATATTTATGCTGATTTTTATGCTGAGTTTTGTGAGGAGGCAAACTGACTGCAATTAAAGCACCGCTGTGAAAGCCCATGTTGCTGAAACATTTCTTTAAAAATGTTTACGCAGGAAAATATTTTCAGTTTGGATCAGGGTGCTATAGACAGACCAGGTTTCTCTGTGGCATCAGCAGCTGATAAGCCTCGAGCAGAAGGCAGAGAGGAAATATTTTAATTCCATTCCTGCCTGGCCAGTGTTGCACCAGCACCAACTGTTTCAGACACTTCTGCAGAGTGGTAATATTTGCAAGTGTTTCTTCAGAAATGTGCAGGATTTAATTCCAAGTACGCAGGATTGTTTTGACACAATTTATCAACTGCTCCCAAACAGACCAGGCTTGGAGCACACTTGTTCCATTTGCTAAATTCAAAATTTCCCTTGTGCAAGCCAAGGGAATTAGGATCGACAAGGGTGGGGGTTTTCTTTGTACAGTTTTGCTTTGTTTTTTTAAAGCCAGCTACTCTGACCATGCACAGTGGTTGCCAGAAGACTGAGTTCAAGTGAGACAGCACATTTACCTTCCACAGAAGAATGGCTGAGCAACAGACCTTGTGCCCTGCAATAATGCCAGTTTATAAAAAGAAATGGGCAATTTATATATATCTGTATCTATTTATCTATCTATATCTATCTACAGATAGATATAGATATATCTTTCATGTTTTACTCTGGCAAGGAATTATTTTTCCTCCCTTCTTCATCATAATCCATGTTTTTTGGCAAGGAAGAAACTCTTATGCACAAATAAGAGCACGCATGGTTTATTCCCAAAACCAAAATCCAATTCACTGATAATGAGTGACAATTCCATTTTGCTGGACATGATTCAAAAGCAAATAAAGGTCATAATTCTAATAAAAACCAGTATTACCTATAGCAGAGGAAACACCTGGAGCGTGGCTAATTGGCCATCTCTAATATTTAAAACCTAATGAAGGCCCAACAGTAATTTTGTAGGAAATGTCCTTGCTGTTAAACACCATATATGTACCCCCAAAGACCTGAAAGCTTCAAATGGTCTTTTAAGAAAATTTCTTTATATGCCAATGTTCATTAAATCATGAAATAGGTCTTTGATCAGCAGAGAAGTAAGAATTTTAAAGAGCATAAATGTACTTGTATTTCTGAATACCAGAGCTGTGGCTGCCTATTAGTTTTCTGGCCCTGCATGTGACTTACCAGCACCTTGAGGTGTAATACAGACCATTTTATTGGGATGAAATATAATCCAGCAACTCCATCTTCTACAGCTTGTGAAAGACAAATCCTTCCTTGCTCACTGTCACAGGTCCACAATCGGGATCCAGATCGGGACAGCCTGGATTCCCAGCTTGTTCCAGCCTTGTCCTGCCAGCCTCAGCACAACACCACAGCTACAGAGAAGGCTCTGACTGCTCGGTTGGGAAACTGCCTGCCTCATTTCTTCAGAGAAATACTGAAGCAAATGAAGATGGAACAATCAGCCTATTCTCATCTTTATTTAATACCTGCAGGTGACATCCAGTGACACTCCAGCAGAGCGGGATGCATGGACAGGGGTATGGGTCATTTGGCATTGGAATGCTGAAACTTGAGATCATTATTTTGTTTGATGAACCAGAAACACACAGAAAGGAGAGCGGAAACACCTCAAAACAAAACAAACTCCAAACATATAAACACCCAAGACTCCCAAAATTCCAAGGCTGAAAAAGACACCGTGAAAAAGACATTTTCCTGTGAAAGGGCGAGGGGATGAACCTGGCACAGGTGGCCCAAATAAACTGTGGCTGCCCCATCCCTGGAAGTGTCTGTGGCCATGTTGGACTGGGCTTGGAGCAACCTGGGATAGTGGAAGGTGTCCCTGCCCATGGCAGGAGGTGGACCAAGATGAGCTTTAATATCCCTTTTAACCCAAATCATTTTATGATATGCCCATATAATTTCTTTAACTAACCTTCAAAACTGATTTGGCAAATTCAAGTTGTAAAATGAAAAATATATTGGCATAAATATATTTAAACTGCAGGCTTTTTCACAGTACATCTCTGAGGAATTAGAAAAAGCAATTGGGTTAATTGCATTTTGAGTGATTATTTTCATAGGGCTTATGAATATATGTTTAAGGTGAAATTTATACAGATTAAATTCCACAACCTGTTCAGACTGTAAATTTGCACTCATCAAACTGCTTCACTGCCTGCTGGAGAGTTGAAATTCAAAAGGAAATTGAATTAGAGGAATAACCTGAACCGAACAGGAGGCAATTCACTTACAATAAATAACCACAAAGCAGTGCTTTTGGGGTGCAGTAATCAATGGCACTAACTGAACTTCCCTGCAGAAAGGAGATCTGGGGCTTGCTGATAGCCCAGCCTGAGGGTGAGCCAGCAATGACTTGGTGCTGGGGAAAAAACCTTTGTCTTATTGGGACCTACACGAGGGGTTAGGGAAAACATGACATCTTGCTAAGCAAGGCAGTAAAACACAGGATTCCCGGGCATGTTAGAGGAAAGAAAATGCATTTGCTTCGTATCCAAACATTGAGAAAGGGGACAGAGCTCTAACCTGGCCATTATCCTATCATGGGATGGTGTGGCTTGAGCACACCCTCGCTGCACCGAACGTGGGAGCTCTCACAGGAACGAGCCCATAAGGATGATCAGCTTGGTTTAATTGGCAGATAACAGCTGAACTGGTAAAAATAGTACAAGATCTGTTGTTCTTGTGACATTTCCTACCCATCAGCAGCGGAAAAGCCTCAAACGTTCTCTGATAAACAGACGCTTTGCCCAGATTTTCTGCTGAGGTACATTCATGCCAGTAAAGGAGTTGATGTGCTGCCTTCCAATTACTCAACTGTGAAAATATTTTAGTAACTTTGGGATTGAGAACAAGACATCAAGGCAGGACTGGTCAAACTTTGACTGGAACATTGTGTCCTGTTCCAGATGACACTTTTCAATGAAAAATAGGCCCGGATATAAAAAGTCCGGAGGAGTACATTAAGAGCCATCAAAGGTATATAAACCAAGGTATATAAACCCTTTTAAACATTAAGAGCCATCAAAGGTATATAAAACCTTTTCTGTGTGGAAAATGGAAAGAACTGAATTTACTCAGGCTGGAGAAGGGAAGAGCAGAGATGTGATAATAGACTCAGATGTACAGGAGATTTATCACCCTTTGTAGCAAAGCAAGTTCTTCGCCTGAAAATTGCCAAGAGACCAGAGGCTCAAACTGCAGGAGGAAAGATGGAAGTTAAGACATTTTAAAAGTTATATAATCTGAATTATAGCTGAGACTGCCTGGGGAAAGTGTGGAAATCGCTGTTGATAGTTTTTAGGAACAAGTTATTCCCATATATTGAAATAGTCATTTTTAATGATTTCAAGAAGGACAGACACGGTAATTTACTATGATTTCTTAAAACTTTGTTTTCTTGGATTTTCTGTGGATGCAAAGCAATGAACGCCAGTTTGCTCCCTCCCTTCTGAACTGTCCAGCAGCAGGGCAGTCAGCTCAGGAGCCATGAAGGGACCCATCCAGAGAGCACCATGAAGTGAGTCCACCTGCGATTCTCTCCGGCACAGCACATAGGGCTGTGCAGGAAAAGAAAAGGATGCACAGAGCTCCGCTGAGGAACACCAGTTCTCCAGCAGCACACGGTGACTTTGTGCCCAAAGCACGCGGTTCCTCCCGCAGGAGCCGGAGCAGCCGGGCCACCGTGGAGCCAAGGAGGCTGTGGGAGGACAGGGAACGTGTGCTCTCCTGGAAACACCTCGTTCTCAGAGCAGCCTGCGAACCCCAGCGCAACACACTTCACTGCGCTGCTGGGGCAGGCTGGCAGTAGCACAGAACTAAATTCCAGGGCTTGGAGTAAATCAGGGAAGCGTGGTTTGGTTTGAATACAGAAGGGTGAACTTAAAAGGTGAATAATCTTGCCCGTATATCATATCACATCATGTCCTATCTAATTAGAAATCCCTGAACTCCTTCCAAGTGCCCTAGGTTTGTTTTCTTTTCCAAACACTCCCGGGAGTAGCGCAACCTTTGGAAAGTTCCTTCTCCACCCTGATAGTATCACCTTTTCTCTTCCAGTTTTAAAATACAATGCTGATGGAAAGCTACATGGTAGAAAATCAAACATTTATTACAAAATCTCCTTTGACAACAGGCTTTTTATAATTTTAACTGTTTCAAAATAATTTCAGAACTGTGTAAGGAGTATTATCTTTTATACCCCTTGAAGTGTATTTACAGCTGTGATCAGCTATAATGAATCCAGCTTTAAAACACTGATAAGAAAAGTATAAATATTATTTCTTTATGCATGCCAGTAACTGATTAACTGTAACAAAAATTCTGATTGTACGTTAAAGACACATCAATCTGCTCTTCAGCCAAAAAATACCTGAAGAATTAGAGAACTAAAGGACAGGGTGAGACAATTCATTCTTGTGGAGAAGACTTGGCTTGGCTGCTCCTGTGCTTGGTGCCGGAGATGGGATAATGGGGAAAATTAAGAGAATGGATTTGAGTCTGGCAGCCAAATTGATTGGCCATGGAAGCAGAGAGAAGACTCCACAAGGACATCCTGGTGGGCTGGTATCCAGGAAAGCCTGGAAGTGGTGTGGGAGACTGCAAATGTTTAAAACTAATTCTAGAATGACCTGAAAGGCTTGAGTGTTTTCTGGGGATAGTGTGAAAAAGGTCAGGAAGGCATCCTGAAGGACAGGAGGGGAGGGTCACACAGAGCACCAGTATTACTATGGATGGAATCACTGCCTGTGGTTTTCCCCTAGAAGATGGGAGGTTGCACAAGGAGCTGCCAACCAGGCCGAGTTAATAAATAGTCTCATTTTCTAAAACACACACCTACATTACCAGAGAAACACACACCAGGCAACAACTTTCTCCAGGTTAACTGGGGAGGAAAGGGATTGCTCACCACTTTTCCCCTGGGTGATGGGCACCCTCACCCCACAGGAAGGGTTTCCAAACACACGAACCCAGCTGAACGACCACGAGGGCAGGAAGCAAAATCCTGGTTATCTGACTCACTGCCTCAGCTGTTCCTCCTGCTTCGGACCCCAAGTATGTTCATTATGAACATCAATAATTTATGGAGGAGCAGACATGTCCCCCAAGCACTCCCACAACCCAACTGCGATATGAAATCATTTAATACAGAAATGCTCTCCTCTGTTTCCTCTTCTTTTAAGGTATCTCAGGCCACATCTTGTTTATAAAGAAAAGCAGAGCAGAGTAGCCCACAAATCTCCTATTGCATTACCATGACTCACCATGGTTAATGGTAACAAAATAAATGGTTTGTTACCAAAGTCAGCAGGTATGACTCAGATACATGGAGGCTGCACCTTGAACAGTTAAGAATCATCTTCACGTCACGGTTTTTCAGATTCAAAAGCACTTGAAGGATTTGCCAGGAAAAGCTACATATATATACACATATAAATCCCTTTAAATCAGTTTACTGCTAAAGACAAGGCATTGCAGGAGGTAACAGCTGAAATTCACGCTATTAAACCCCAGTGCACTTCCAGGTCACATTTAGTAGGAAACATGAAGACAGAAGCTCCTAAGAATGTAGAGGGCCATAAACCAAGCACCAAACATTTCATTGTTTGCCTAGAGTACTTCTACAGGGGGAGAAACAGCACAGAAGTAAGTTGTTCCTTCTTCCCCTCCACCAAGAATTTTATTTTGATAAGTCAGAACCGTAACATAATTTAAAAATTAACAATTAAACAGACTGCAAATCAGAATTAATGTGGAATGATGGTAGTCAAGTATGTACAATGGTAAAAAAATATCAGCTCTTAAAAAAATCAGCAAAGAGACTGAAACAGCTTCCTCTGAAAGCTCTTGAAAATGGGACCATGGAACAATTAAGGAAGGAGCTGCCATTATGCTGTGGTCATTAACAAAGTCCCTAATTACACTGGTTGGCCCTTTAAAAGAAAAAAAAAATATATAAAAAAGTTCACAGAACGGTTTTCTTTGCTAAAATTGACAACATGGTAAAGTTAGGGAACTCCCTAACAATCAAAGTTCCAATTTCTTGAATGTTTGGCAATATATTTTTTATTTCCAGGAGGAAACAAACAATAAAGAAGAGTTTATAAAGTCAGCGTGTCCCTGCTGTGTGATATAAATTGGCAGGAGACCTAATTCAGCAACCTCCAGAGGTCCCTTCAAAACCAGTTTTCCATGACTTTATCAACTCTCATCCATGACAACTAAAACTGAGTATATAAAATGTGAGGGTAAATATTGTTTTGACAAAGTTTATTACATTCAGAGAGGTACAATTTGAGAGGCAACAGTGGATCTATTAGAGTATATTTAGTCTAAAGATACCACACTGCTTCCCCCTATCCTGAGAATGATTTTCTCCTCTCCCTTCAGCTTCCCATTTTCCTCAAATTATAGTGTTTCTTCAAATTTATAATTTTCTGCCTCTTCAAAACAGAAGGGAACCATTTCTCATGAGAGCTTATTATCACAGAGATCGCCTCTAAAGCAGTACCTTGGTACCCACTTGTGCTCTAGAAATGCTAAGAAAAATTACATAATGTTATCTCATAATGGGAGCAAATTCTCTTTCAGGGAAGAATGCTTAAAATGCATAAATGGAGATAAAAGTAGACTGAATCAGAAAATGGACACATGAGATTTGGCAAGAAAACAGCTAATATTCTGATAAGAGGATGTACTGGAATTAAAATTTACTGCAAAAAGCTGAATTAATATTTCAATTTAAAAAGTAATAAATAAATAAAGTTAAATTAAGAGCCAAAGTAACTTAGTTTGAATCCTGCATTTACAATCAGAGTGCTGTGACAGTGAGAAAGCTGCCACGGCACAAATATATCCTCATTAACCACGTGTTAAAGTGTAAGAAAAATAAGGAATAGGTTTGGTTTCTGTATGTGAATTTTCTGCCCCAAGGTTGAAAATAAAGGCTCTGGGGCCACAACATACTTATGGTATTAACAATGTCTACTTCAATGCTTATTATCTAATATCTGCAGAGATGCATTAGAGAAGATAATTCTGTGTTTGAAGCAGACTAAAATGTACTTAATTATCCCAGATTTGTTTTCCAACTCCAGCAACATCCTGTCCCTCCAACCTCGAGCTTGACAATATGTTGATAACAGCCTGAATTAATATGTAGGTGATAGCTGACATCACTAATTAACGTATTACAACTGCAGTTGAACTAAAATGATGAAACATATTTAACTGCTCTCTCATTATAAGCCAGCACGTACAGTAAAGTTCCCCATTTAAAATTCTCTAATTTCATCACAGACCACAGAGCTATTTTAGTCAAACCTCGATGGTTAAAACACCCTTTGTCTTAATCCTTTACATTTGTTATCCATTAGGGCAGTCTTGGGTGCTTTGGGAACTCTTCCTATTGCATTCCAGCCTCCCAGGTTACACGTACAGAGAGAAGCTGAGGTCAGCAGCCAGGTCTGCTGGCTTTTAAGTGAGAAAATGAATAAATTGGGCAGCTTTGATAAAAAGCTTACTGATGCAGAGAAAGCTAACACATCCTACACGAGATCACTCACACAGGCACAATCTTCTGTGCCTTGTGCTATTTATATTAATTGAAAAATGGCTGGTGAAATGACCTCCTTCATTCTGGAGCAGACATTCTAGAATGGAGCAAACTCAACTCAGCACAGCAAATCTGACTACGCATCAATACAAAGCCAAGCAAAAAAATATGGGGGGAATAGGAAATCTCAAAGATTGACTCAAAACCCAAAGTGCAATAAAAATCCAAGCCCTGCACTAAGATACACACAGTTATGAAGACAAAGCCCTGGGTGTGTGGCATTATCACCCACGCAAGTGTCACAGAGACAGAAAGAATGTGCACAGATTTGTCTCCCCTTCTGACCTGCAGCTCACTAATCTGGAAAATCTTTCTATGAAATGTAAAGTGTTTTAATGAAAACATTAATTTAATTTGTCCCATTTAATTTGGTCTAAATCATCTGACAGGAAAGCACACCCCATGTTTTCACTTCCTGTTTTATTTTCAGACACCCATCTCAGGTTCCCATCCTGATTCACTTAAAGGGCCCCATGAAAAAGAGTAACAGTGAAAAGGGAGAACTGAACAGGAGTCCACTGCCACCACTGATTCAACATCTTGTCATAGGCAGCACTATGTGTCATCAATTACACAACATGTATCAGGAACAATGCTAAAAGAGCTAAATTCCTTAATTCTTTTAAGGTTAACTTTTCCATGGACTATAATTCCTCTTTTACAGCTGAAACACACAACAAAACCAAACGGGGGGATAAAAGCCTATAACAAACTCTATGGAACAGTGATCATTTACAATTGCAGATTTTCTAAATTTATCTCCAACTAGATTTCTTTCGCTTACTGTACTTCGTATAAACTGGAAAATGAAAAACAAAAGCCAATTTCCACTACAGAGTTATAGATGTCAGGCAATGCTGTTTGTTCCACGCAACAGACTTTAACCATCAAGCATCATTCTTAGAGACTGCCAGAAAGTGATGCAAGAAAAAGTTACCACAACCTGTCCTACACGTTGCTACTTCCTGCATGTGCTACTTTTTTTTTTTGATTGTTTGCATGCTGTTTCCTTTCCAGCCCTGTTCTGCACATGCTCCTTTGTGCAGTCAATTAATAATTACTGTGATATGGACAGACCTCTTGTAGCTTAATACCCCAGGGCAGCTCAGTACCTGGATCTAATTTTCCATAGAGCAGAGGAGAGCAAACAGAGGCAGAAGAAAATAAAGAAAAGTAAGTCCTTGCATTTAATTATTTACTTGTTCTCTGTGTATATGTATATACAGCTATATACAGCTTCCTATATATGTATGTATGGACAATGTCATCCTAAATGAAAGACATAAGAACATGGAAAAAGATACCTCAACATCTTTGGCAGCCATCCCACAAGTGGTCCTGAAAGAAGTCAGCAAAAATAAACAATGACATACTCCAAGAGTTATGAGGCCTAGGGGGGAAAATCTTGAAAATTTCCAGAGAAAACGAGGTTGCAGAAAACAGGAATTTCTAGGAGAAAACTGAAACTAAACTTTCACACAATATTTTCTGTCAGAGTGAATGCTGAAATAGTTTCTGGCTTTCAGTAGTGTTTGATCCACAGTGTCCCTCAGAAGGCCTTCTGTATTAATCTGTATTTCAAAGGAGGCACAGATGAACCCGAGCTGGAAGAGACACCATCCAGTTCAAGCCTTTTCCCCAGGACAGACCCAACTACATTAAGTCATTCCCAACATATCGTACTTAATGACTGCCAGTGGAGAAACGCAGCAATTCCTCAAAGCCAGCTATTCCAGTGCTTCACCACCTCTGTGCCTGCAGGTTCTCCCTCTGATCTGACCTGAAGTTCTCCCTACTCCAGAAAGCCCCTCATTTCTTTTACCACTCATCATGACACTGAACACACACAATGCCCTTTCTCTGCACAGCTCCTGAAATACCAGAGACCAACCACGTCCTTTCCCATTTTTCTCTTCTTTAGACTAAACAACTGCGTTTCTTGTGATCCTCCCCCCGAGTTATCACTCGGAGATATCTGATCACCCTTCTCTGGACACTTTCCAATGATACACATGTTGCTCTTGGAGAATGATGCCCAAGTTTGGGCAAAAGTGAAGGGCTCCCCACAGACCTACCAGGCCCAACATTCTCACAAACTCATGTAATGTTCGCTTTTTTGGTAACAGCATGACATTGCTGACCTCACACCCAGTGCATGATGCACGGTAATTCCAGCTACTTTTCTAAAGGAATACTGTCTAAGGAGTTCATTGCCATCCTCAGCCCATTAAATTTCTTCCTGCTTCATGAATTCAGCAGAGTATCTTCCGTTTATCACTGCTGGCTTTAATTCTGCTTTTTTTCCAGATTATGTCTCTAATTTGTCAAGATGATTTTCAGTATCACTAGAGTCCCTTAATGCTGGCAGGCCCTCCTATCTCACCAGCACATTTCATGAGAACATTTTATTTCACCATCTCAGTTCTTAATGGAAACACTGATCAGAATTAAACTCGGGACTGCTGACTGCCAAGTCCCTTTCCTCCACAGCAGATAAAGTATCAGGTCACCTCTTGGTACTTACGGCTGATATTCTGCAGCCCTCATATTTTGTTAACTACAGGGCAGGGAATATATCTAATGGAGTGTGATATATGCTTCCCAGTATCCCGTCAAGGCTCCAAGACCCTTTGCTGCAGCTCAGAGCACAGCAGGTAACTTCCCAGTCACGCACCACTGTGCTGGCTCCTTCCCAGAGCAGCACTGCTGGAATTGCAGGCTGGGCCAGGATGAACCCAGGAGGCAGGGAAAGAGGAGCCTTACCAAGACTTCACACCCTCAAAGTATTCCTGTTTGCTTGAAGTCAGCTACAGTGCCTTCAACTCAAAGTACTTAGCCCACTCCTGTGTGCCAAAATAAGTCTTAGCTTGCTCAAACATTGTCATTTTTAATGCTGAACTAGGTATCACTACACAGGGATGCCTAGAGCCATATGCCTAACACATATAGCTATATATAAGTTTATAAATGGGTGGCATTTCTGAATTAGAAAAGAGTTATCATTACTTATATTACAATAACACTCAGATGATGCTTACTGATTATACAATCTATTTCTGTCTGCTTTGGATGAGCAAATTCCCAATATTCCATTTTATCCCAGGGGAAAAAAAAGATTTATTTCCCCAGACTTGCAGCATTTCCCAACATCTTCCATCTCTGCATTCCATCCACAATGCAAAGCTCATTCCTGAGATTGGTTCAGGACTTCCATGACTCAGAAAAGGAGTCTGGATTCTCACTGAACTGTAACCCCAGCTGTGCATGAGATTCTACAAAGAGAGATGCCTACTCCTGAACAGATGAGGAACCTTCTTGTGGCACAGATGGATTCCAGCGCACGTCATGCTCCCCAGGTTACAAGTCTGATGGTCAGCAGAAAAACAGGAGCCTAGAGGAGGAAGCAGGTATCTAAATAATGCCAAAAGCATTTACAGCATATTATGGCTAGATTCCTTCTTATCAGTCAGTTTGCTAAATTAAGCATTGCTCCAGCAAATACCACTACATCGCATAATGGCAGCTACCCCAACACATGTTCATCTAAGCTTATAGGCCTTCGGCCAGGTATCCCATTCTGCTCAAATTCTTTAGTTTTTGAGGCACGCCTGCTACTTTCAAGAAGAAAACAACCATAAAAAATTGCACAAAACAATTCACCTGGAGACAATTTCTGTCACTCACACCCAAGCCCGTCAATGGCCACGTCCAGCTGCAGGACGTGGGAGAGGCCGGGCAGCGTCCCAGAGCTGCCCAAGGCAGAGCACACCCTGTGTCACCCAGGTTCCTGCTGCCACCCCAGCTGTGCAGCTGCTTTGCAGAGCTGCTCCCTCACCTCCCTGCACGGCCCCAGCACATCACACTGGCCCTCAGCCCACTGGCTCACGCCTTTCTTCTCCATTCCTGAGGCTCAGCTCAGCTGCAACCCCCCCCCCCCCCAATCCAGAAATAAAGCCCAAAATAAAAAGGTGTGGAAGCCAGCCCTACTAGTGGCATAAAAGCAATAGTTTTGGATGGAGTGAGTGGGGAAAGTGACAGTACTGTGGGAAAGCAAGGAATCAAAGTAGCCAAGGGCTCACACGCAGGGTGTGAGAAAGCAGACAGGGACTCAGAAGTGGTCAGGATGACAAGCTCACCAGCTGCCACACTGTGGTACAGCACAGGGCAAAAACACCAATTCTCCCTTCTAAAATCTCACCTCCAGCCTCCTTCCCTGGGCTAGTTTAGACACAGGACAGCCACCAAAAGAAAGGTCTCTTTACTAACAGCCCATGGAGGGACTGCCTGGAGACCTGTGAAGAACTTGGGCTGTTCAAAGTCTTCTCTGAAATTTAACTTCCACTTGGCAATCTGAGTCAGGGCTCCCTCATGACTCTGATTGACACAAATCCCTCTGGATCTGACTGATCCAACAGGTAATGTTTGGAACAATATTCTAGTTCAAGGTGTCCATGCCCATGGCAGGGGGCTGGACTGGGTGACCCTTTAAAAGTCCCCTCCAAGCTAAACTATTTGGAACTATGTTAAGCATTCATGTGTATTGGGAGGCATGGAGCATCCAGATGATCCTTCAGAAGATGAACAGGTCTTTACCTGGTACTAACATGTTTAAGAACTCAAGAAATAAGAGCACTTGTCCTGGATTAGAAGTGTCCAAATCCTGGCATTTTAATTAAGACACCTCTTCTAAAGAAGACATTAAAAGCAGTCATCAAAGCACTTATCTGAAGCAAGAATGGAAAGAGTATTCTCTGAACCAGCCTTCAGTAGTGAGTACTACCCAGCTTACTGACCCCTCACCAATCCCTCCCTGATTTCTCACTCATGAGAAATAGTTCTCGCTCTACAGCTCCTTTTTCCCTAAAGTAGAACAACATGAAAAAAAATGCTCTAAGGGCTTTAGACCAGCAGACTAAGAATAAAGACAAAGTATAAGGAAATTTCTTTTTCCCATAAAAGTTTCCAAAACCAAAGCAGGCAGATTTGCAGAATCATTTCCGCCTAGCAAGCCAATGAAAAGAGCAGGGTTCCTCAGAACATGCCTACCTTTTACTGAATTTAAATAGTTAAAGTGAGTTACAGTTCTTAACTTGTATTTTTTTCATGTTTAGACAATCTCTGCAGCCTCCCAGAGCCAGAGCAGCACCCTGGTTCCACTGGAGCCCGGTCATCCCATTCCTGCAGCTGCTGCATGAGTCATTCCCGTGCAGCATGACATTCCCTTTGTAAAGCACTGCTTCCCAAACCATCGTCCTCAGAAAGCTGCCTGGCTACGTGCTGCTGGCTGAGCTCCTGGCCTCCAACTGCTGCGTGCCTTTAAAGACAATCAAGATGCACTCAACACTATCCTGGCACATGAAATGGCACCTGTCCCTTGAAAGCTGCTGCTTTAGTTGCCACAGGGCAACTCTGTTCTTGTGAATGAGTGAGGAGGTATCTCGAAATAACTTCTGAGACACAGACTGCACCAAGAAGTAAAAATAAAACCAAAACAAACACCTGTGTGGAATTCTCGCTCTAGATCATGTGTCAGTTCTCCACGCAAATCTCTCTGGTCTAGCAAGTCTGGGAAATAAACCGAGACTGGGAATTATCTCCAGCTCAGCCATATGCAGATGCAAGACACCAGGCCAGTTGCTTGCTTTACTTAACATGTGTTTCTTTTACCAGCAGTATTAACATGGCCTTGTTCCTGTTTATACTTTGGAAAAGGAGAAAATAAACTTTTTTCCTCTCATTTTGTTTTGCTCTTTTAAGAGTTCCCTGTTCCTGTCAAAGGGAGTTAGGCTAAACAGAAACAAGGCAGCTCTGTTCCAGAGTAAATGTGTCCACACTTGGAGCTCTTTGGAAATTGTTCCAACAGTTCAAATGCATAAACTCCCCCCCTTAATCCTCATTAACCTTCTGATGTAAGAAGGCCCTGAGGTTGGGTAATTATTTTGTTAGCAGTCCACAGTGCAACACAACTTTAAGGCAAAGCACATGACACCCACCCAGTGCTTTCACCAGTGAGGCGAGGTACCTATTTTAGTGGCTTAGGAGTAAAGCTTGTAATTGTCTGCAAAGTGACAAGAGCAGCTATGAGGGTGTGGAAAGCGCCTGAATTCCCTGTGCCCATCCACAGGTCACACACCGAGAAACCACCTCACAAATTCAGGATAACCCTTGGAGAGAACTCACATCAAGACAATGTCACTAAGACCCGTGACCCAGCTGTAAGGAACACAGAGGAGAAAACGTAAGGCTGACATTTCCCTGAGATGACTCCTCCTCTGAGTCCCTTGGAAATCACAGAGCAAGCGGAGCTACTCGCTCCCCAGCAATAGCAATGGTACTTGACAACCAGCACGTCTGCTAGTGATGCTGTAAGCACCAATGTGCTCCAGCCCTCCGTGGGGCAGCTCGCAGTGCTGAACCCTCCTGCCTCGCTGGGGGACAGCTTTGTATTTCGCTCTTTCAAACCTATCACAAGTCGTTCCATTCAAGGGTTTTAAGGGAACCAGAGAGGCACCTTCTGCCCGTAAAATACCCAAACGTGAGCCTGCCAGGTTCACCCGTGCTCTCTCCAACAGGGACAGCGTTTCGGCTGGAGAGCTGAATGATGAAGTAGTAGCAAACTTACTTTCCAGTGATCAATTGGCTTCTGGATGGTGTACACATGGGCTGCACATAGTAGTTCTCCAGCTTGACCCCTTCGGCAGCCAGCTTGTCCAGCGTGGGCGTCCGGATCTCAGACCCGTGGTACCCCACGTCCCTGAACCCCTGATCGTCGGCCAGGATGAAGATGATGTGCGGCTGCGAGCGGGGGGCGCCGGCCGCGGGCTCCTCTCCCAGCAGGTTCCCCGGCGTTTCCCCGGCACCTCCCCGGCGGCTGCCCCAAGCCAGGTAGCCGCAGGTGAGGAGGCTGAGCAGGGACAGCCCGGCCAGCACCGCCGCCACCATCCTCCCCGGGCTGGGGCGGCGCGGCCAGCGGCGCCCACCGCGGGCCATCCACCGCGGCGGGAGGGCAGAAAAACAGTAACGGAAAGGAAATAAACCAACAAAAAACCCGACAAAGCCAGGCGGCCTCGCGACGGGCAGCGCCCGTCAAGGCTCCCTCCGAAAGAGAGACATCGCAGCCACTCCAACTTCGGCAACTTCAGCAGCTGGAGCCGGTGCCGGAGCCGGTGCCGGAGCCGGAGCCGGAGCCGGAGCCGGAGCCGGAGCCGGAGCCGGGCGGGTGGGCAGGGCCCCGCCGGGGGTCACGGCACCCTCGGCCCGCCCCCGGCCCAGCGCCGGGGCGCCGCTGCCAGCCCGTCCCGGGGCCGCTGCCCATGGCGGGGCGAGCCGGGGCGCCCCGGGACGGGACGGGGCCGGGACGTGCCGCCCCCCTCCCGCCCCTGCCGGCGCTGCCGGGCCGCGCCGCTCCCGCCCCGCTCCCTCCGCCCACCCTCGCCACCGCCCCCGGTGGCTCCCGGTGCTCGGACCCGCCGGAGGACAGGGGCACCCCGGCCAGGCAGCGTCCGCGGCCCCGCTCCGCCCTGCTCGGCCACTCCGCGACCCCGGCTCCTGCCCCCGCCCGTCCCGTCCGCAACTCTTTTCTTCCTTTCCCTCTCCTCCCCTCTGCCCGCACCTCCTCCCCACCCTCGCCCGACCCCCGCATCCCAGAGGAGAATCCCCCACCCCGTTCGGCCGCCGGCCCCAGCCTCTCCCCGACATGGTCTTACACGTCCGTCCCCCCCCGCCCCTTTCCGCCCCCTCCAAATATTGATTGTTTTAAGTGTTTCTGACCTGGCCGCAAACATCTGGAAGGTATGAACGTACCGGATTTGTTTCCAGCCACAAAACAGCCCCACATCCCAGACCCTCCAATTCTGGCGAGGCTGTGGCAAACGCCAGGAATGCGCCTTTGCAGAACAGAAACGTTTTTAAGAATTTGGGTTAAAGTACGAACGTGCTGCAGTTGCAAAATGCAACTTCATCCTGTCCTGGAAGACACCGAGTCAAGCAGAAACTGATACTGACACACGATTAGGCCGAAGTAAATCTGCAGGTCTGACCTGTCTAACGTGAGTCAGCATGAACAACTTTTAGTCAAAACTAGGTTTTTATAAAGCATTAACTCTTAAACAGGCGCCTGGACCAGGCCCTCTAGTTCCTGCACCTCTGTGCTAAGCTCCAGCTGGTCCCTGCCAAGGGACTTCCTACATCCCTCTGGGATCCCTCTCAGATTAAAAATAAAGTAGAGCTGTCTTGAGAGAACTTTAATTTGGGTCTAATCTGACTGATTCGGTTCACATCAGGTTGTACAAAAAAGTCCCCACTCTTAAAATGTCCATTGAAAAAGACCTATTCAGAAAGAAAGAAATAACTAAGTGTTGTGCTGAAGTTTTTAATGCTACAGCAGGAAAGCATTGAAGTAAAAGTGGATTTAGGGATTTCGGCATGCTATGTGAGGGCTTGTCCACACTGAAAAGTGATACAATAAAATTATGACTGCACTGTAAAACCTGTGGAGTTTAACTTCTGAGGTAGAATATCTTCTGAAATCACAGCACGTTAACACAAGCTCTTAAAAAAAAAAATCCAAAATCATAAAATTAAGAAACCATGAGATTTTCATGTACTATCCCTGCCCATGGCAGGCAGGTTGAAATTAGAGGTTCCTTCCAACCTAAACCATTCTACGATTCTGAGAAATTACATTCCCTTTAAAAGAACTTTCTATTCCAGTTGTTTCTCCTGCCTTTCCCCCATGTTTGCAAGACCAAAAGAATGTATATAGACACCTAAATCCATAAATGGCCAAGAACAAGCTGGGTTAGTGACGCCATTTTGCCTTCAACACAAACAAAATATGATCTCCTTTTATTACAGGCTGTAGTAGCACCATGGACCCAGGCAAGCATCAGAGTATCGTAAGTATCTGATCAAATGTATATATACAGATTTTCTAGCAGTGAGATGCCATAGAGCACAGCTCTTAGAGGACAGAGCCCGTGACTTTCCAGTACCCCGTTAACCATACCAAACCCTGTGTGTCCCCACCCAGCTGCAAATGAAAATATCCGAGGGCAATCTCTGCCAGACATCTATAAACTTGACCTTCTCTCTTTGTGGGCCTGACAAAGCTTTCCTTTTTTTCTTCCATTTTTGCAAAAACAAAAGTAGGCTTATGTCAGCAAAATACTCAGCTGACCTTCAAGCAGAGAAGCCTTAGAAGATAATGTGCTATTAATATTCTACTTAAGAAAATATTTGTAGATGCTCAGGAACTGCAGCCAAGGTTTATACAGCCCGTTCTGGGTGCTCAGTAAAAAGAACACAAGAGTTGTGAAAGCTGGAGGAAGTATATTCTCCCTGAGGGAAAAAAAATCCTGAACATCCATAGGTATTGAAACTTGAGTGCAGTGGATACGTTAATTCAAACACACACTAGTTAAAACTGAATTTAGCACACCATTAGGAAGGGATATATTTTTAGTCCTTGCTATGCAGCCTCTGTGTGCACTGAGCCCATAAAATTAAATGTGTACAGAGAGGATGGCTGCAGTTGGAAGCTCATCTGCAGCGACCTGCAGCCCGGGTGGGGGCTCTTCCAAGTGCCCTTTTCTGGTTATTTCAGGTCAGGCTGCCACTAACCTTGCTCCTCCCGAGCCAGCCATGTTTGACACACAAAGGTATCTATCCCAAAAAGAATACACGTTCCATTTCCCTTCTCTGCCCTGACTGGCCCTTTGTGCCAGCTGCCTGGGAAAGCTGACAGTCCTGTGGTGCAGGAGTCTGGACAGAGCTCCAGCATGAAGGCTGAACATGCAATCTCTCATTCCTTGGGCCAGCACTCTTCCTGAGAGAGAGTTTCACTCCAAGTTACAGAGAAACAGGAATAGTAATGGTAAGTGAGGTCTTGGGAAGATAGTTCAGAGAAAGAAATAGATTCAAGTGCTAACACTCCTATGCTAAGAGAAGAACTGTTTTTCTAACCCTTAGGTCAGTCCTGAAAAGGTAATAGCCTCTCTCTTCCTAGCTAGAGAAAGGTAATTCTTCCTAGCTCCATGTTTCCCTTACCTGTGACTCACAGCTGTCAGTAAAGAGGAAGGACACAATTTGGGATGTGCAATTCAGTGCTCTTCCTAATCACGCCTGAGGCCAGGAAACTTTGTCTGCCTGAAGAACAGCTTTGTGAACTGCTATTTTTAGCTGAACTGCTGCAACTAGAGGAAGAACGAAGCAGGCTTTGGACTACACACAGAGTCACTATTCTACATATTTCCAAGAACAGTAACTGTGCATTTCCTTTCACCTCGGTTGATTTCTGCACCCCCCTGTCCTCAGCATACCTTCCTCACAGGGGAAGGAAAAGGCAGGACATCCCCACATTCTGCTTTCCAGGTGGATGATGCACTTCTGCCAGGCACTCATCACTGAAAAGAGCAAACTACAACATGAATAGAAGTCTGGTGAGTCACAAGCTTTACATCATTCCCTTCGCCTCCTTTGGTGGACCCTGGTAATTAATTTACAGATGTGCTGCTTGGGAATGCTCAGATTCCACCCGTGGCTTATTCCCTGCTTTATGATGACATAAACAGAGCTTTGCTCTTAGTGTATTCTATATTTAACACAGACTTTCCCCAACTCCCTGCTATATTTCGTAGGCAAAGGTCCAGATTCTGATCTCAGCTGCCTGCACTGATGTAAATGTGCAGTCACTCAACTGATGCCAGTAAAGTCACTCTGAAAATTTGGGATGTGACCTTAGATATCCCCCTCATGTCAGCCCCTGTAATCACTAAAACAATACAACTTTGGAGCTGCTGGCGGCCTTCCTGGAGTCGTCTCCCATTTCCCAGTCACATAAGGTTCATGGTCCCAAGTGAAACAGAACCAAGTCTTTAAATTCCTATAGTCCTACTGAAATGGCAGCTTCTGTTAAGAGCAACTGGTGTGCTTCTGTAGGGAAAGGGAACATTTCAGTAGCAGATGCCAGGAGAAGTCACAGAATCACAGAACGGCTTGGTTTGAAAGGGACCTTAGAGACTATCTAGTTCCAGCCCTGTACCATGGGCAGGGACAGCTTCCACTAGACCAGGTCACTAAGCACAGGTCACAGTTCTCTGGTTGTCAGAGCAAGGGGTGTGGACACTTTTCTGGCTTTACTGAGTCTCTGAAGAGCCAAATAATCTGAAGAGGTTACAGCACACATTTAGAGGCTGTGACAGCCATGTTAGTGCTTTGAAGCTTTGGCATGCTGGCTAAACCTCTTTCTCAGCTACAGCCTCCAGCACGGTTTCCCTGCCACCAGCAGTACACAGGGAACAGTCTCATCCGTTCCTAACGCGTGGGGTTTTGCACAAAGGTCGCCTGTCCTGTTTGAAACCTGCACCCTTGTTTAAAACTGCACTCTAGTGCACTTAAAAAGGCCAGAGCAAGAGAAGTGGGGCAAGGCATGAGCTTATAATGCAACTGCAACATGAATCTAGGGAGTTTAAACAGGATGGAAGATTTATTATCTTTTCAAAATTACTTAATTTTTACAATGGAAGGAAAACCTTTTTCTCTGTCCAGAACAAAACTTCCCTAGTTTAGGAGGGATATGCCACAGACTGCTGCAATCGTTCTACCAATTGCCTGGCATTCACACAACAGGACATTTTTATCCCATGCAACAATAAAGCTGAAAATACAGACTGACCAAAAGGGTACAACTAGAGCAAAATAAAATTCTAAGTATTCCTTTTAGTCTTGTTAAAGATTTGGTTTCAAGGTTATGGTTTCAAGGTTACGCTGTGCCTTTCCAATGCAAGCTTTAAGGGAGAGGGATGATTTAAACCAGGAAGTGTGCTTGTCCTTAGAAGGAAGAATGCTAATGAAGTGCTTGTAAGGCTCAGGATGTTTTAAATAATTGTTAAATACTAGAAATGGCATTTAGATGATTCACTGTTACACACTAAATAAAAGCTTCATGCATACAGAACTTTACAGACTGCAGTATCAGAGGTTACTCCAGTAATAGATTCTAAAAAACTCCAAAATACAAAACACAAAGAACTCCCCAGAACACCCAATAATCACAACCCCCAAACACTCAGTCTTTACCTCTACAAAAAAAAAAAAAAAAAAAAAAACAAGCCCACCCTGACACCTCACTCCTTCACCTTTGCCTGGGCCATTTCGTTCAGCTCCTTTCCAGCTCAGAATTATTAACTGCTAGAATGTCATTGCTGCAGAGAAGTGTAACATAATGGATCATAAATGTCATCTGTGGGGCTCAGTGATCCGAGCTACTCACAAACCAAACACGAGGACTAAACTCAAAAGCAGAAGTAACCAGTCAGATCAGAGAAGCACCAACTTGCATTCCTCCTGCACACACTGGAAAAAGCAATAAAGCTTGATCCATACTCCTTATCTGCCTGCAGCCGTAACAAATGCCCCTTGTCTGAGAAACGGGTCCCTTCCAGCACCCAGCAGGTTGGGGATTTCCTGAGTTTATTGGGTCCCAATCAATAACTGGGAGGAAAATGATAGGGTTTTCTATTCAACCTGTTCCTAGTTTTGATCTCGTAGCCAGTTTGGCTCATGCACTGTGAGAAATACTGCCTTTGGTTTGCTTCAAACCCACTAGTACACTGGATTTTTGCAACTGCATACTGCAAGAACTTTCATTTGCTTTTATTGTGAGTTTAACAGTAAGATTTTCAAAGCAGTCATGGCAGCTCCTAGTGAAGACAGTAAGAATTAGATTTAGTTACAGATTTTAAAGCTGGAAGAGCCCACCATTACCATCTGGGTAGCAGCTCATGTCACAGAGACTCCTGAACTTCCCTGAAATAATGTTCTTATAAACATGTGGGCAAATGTTTTAGGAAACAACTGAGACTTCATAAAAAAGTTTTGATTATAGACCCTGATTCACTATTCCTACTGTTAACAACAACCACTGAAACTTCTGTATTTTATTTCTAGTCTGAATTTGATACTGTCCAGTCCATGAGGCATTCCTCACCCAATCCTAAACTCTCTGCTTACACACATAACCCAAACATGCATTGAGAGATAGAATATGATAGAAGAGATATTAAAAAATAAAGAACCACAGGGCTTTTAAGGAGAAATGTGCTGTAAATATCTTTTTTGATATTTATCAATCAATACTTAATGAAAGTTTGGTACATTCTCCAAGTATGTCTGAATGCAATGTATTTCAAAAGAAATGCTATTTAATATGAATATGAGAATGTATGTTGTCTGGGAGTTGAATTTCCTCCCCTTATTATTCCCATTTTTATGAATGAGGCTCTATTGCTCCTTAGAAAGGTCTTTGGTAGAAATGACCTCTCTTATCTACAGATAAGATAAACTTCATTAAAGCTGCTGTGCAGACACAGCCTTGTGAGCCAAATTTACAGCCTGCTGGAAAGAGAGTCCTTGATGGACAGGAGTTACTGTCTAATAAAGCTCTTCTCTTGCATTTTGCCAATTTTGACTATTTGCATTTTGACTATTCTTGCTGTGGGTAATGGCTGCATGTGCCTTTTTCTGCTGCAGACACTCTTTTCTAGGATCTAGGATGAAATCATCAATTCCTCCAAAATGAAATTAACGGAGCAGCTACACATGTAAATGACAATTAACCAATTTTACATTCTTTAGAAAAACCCTTGCTACACTAAAATCACTTACTGTGTTCAGGAAAACTACTGTCTACTTTGTGTCATAAAGCACCAGGTAAAGGGATAACTAGCCTGGCAGAAATAAGTGTTGCTTAGGAACCAAGAGGTAAGGAGGAAGAAGAATGCATTTATTAAATTCTACTGCAAAAGCTGGCCAGAATGGAATTCAGTGGCACACTATATCACAGAAATGTAAAAGGTAGGAAGCAGCGTGTTTTGAACACCAGAGCAACCAAAAGCTGCTGATTAAGGTCAATTAGTAATTAAAAACCATAAAACCTTGCTGATTCCACAGAGCCAGATAAATCTCAGCTGAAACATTGTATAGAAGCGTTTTATGTGAATTCCAGCCTCAGGGCACTGCTGCAGTGTAAGCAATAACAAGGAGCCGAAATTCTGCAGGTAGAGCGCTTCTCTCACTTCCTCTGGGAATGTGTGAGCATTCTGAGAGTCAGCAGCTCCATACCATAGGTTAGATGGGATTTTAGCTGGGCCTGGATGAGTGCCAGGATTTCTGCAAACATACCATCCCCTGCCTGCCCAAACTGAACACGTAAGGAATGAAGAATTTTGTGAGAACCCTTTGCAGCGTTCTGCTCTGGTAACATCACACAAATGGCTGCTTGGATGAACAGCCCCAGCACCGTCCTGGGCTTCTGGATGAAGCGCCACCGATTCCCTCTTCCGAATTCCTGTCAGGCATGTTCAATGGCTCGGATCAGGCTGTCTTTTCAATTACACACAAACCTTGTGAAACATCTCCCCAAGTAACTGAACACTGTGGGCAATGAGGAAACTCGAATCCTCTTGCAGAAGATCACCAAAGTAAAGTTTTGCTCTCCTGTAACAAGGAAGTTGGGATTCATCAACACGCTCTGTTATCCTGCCTCATCAGTTCTTATCTGTTCTCAGAACTTCGTACTCCACCATCCCTTTTCCAAGCACAAGGCTCAGCTCCTGCGAGAGGATTTTAGACAGACAGAGCTGCGCAATAAAACCGAGCTGCTCTCCCAGGTGGGTTTGTGTTTCCTTCCCCACGCTGAAATGAAAACCTCCTGTCTCCTCGCCTTCCCGTTCGGGATGAATTACCCGTGCAGGTCCTGCGCTGCCGGCTCTGCACTACTGACAGTGTCATTAAGCTCAGCTGCACCAGGGACAGATCTCTTCAGACACTGAACAGTAATACTTTTATACTGCCTCGGGAGTTCTGTGGCATTGCACGTTGCGTGGGGAACCAAATCCCTCTCCCAGTGCAGGAAAAGGCACGGGCAGAGCGCTCAAAGAACGCGTTGTTACAGGTCCCTCTGTGTTCCTAGAGAGCAAACGTTGCCTTTTCTTCTGGAAGTGCTCAAGACAGAACAGGCTGCTCCTCTTTCTCAGCTGTTTGCTAAGAGTTCCCAGTAAATCTCTGAGTGGTGTCACAGGCTGCAGGCATGAACTGTCGTGTGAATACCCTGTGCGAGCAGGTGTGGGGGTAGTGACAGCTCCAGGTACCTTCCCAAACCCCGTCCTGGAAAAAAGAACTTCCTGAGGAGTGTGCAACTAAAGGCACACCATTGCACAGTGCCTATAGGTAGGAGGAACATGCTTTAACTAAGGAGTGGTTGAAGTAAGATCGACTGACGTCCGTGGAGCACCATGGAGCTCCAATGAGCTATGGAATGCTCTTGGAATGACACCAGCTGCTGCAGCATCATGATTCTGCAGTTGCTAAAATAATTGCCTCGGCTTAGAGAAGTTTTACTACTTTAGTTCCCTCCCTTCCCCAGTACTAGGCCTTATAAATGCTGCGAAATAGAAACTATCACCACATTCAGCAGTGAAAAAAGAAAAAAAAAAACAACAGAGGAAAAAGCCCTGAGAAACTAATTTCCCCAACTGGGTGTCAGCAGTTTCTGTATCAGCCTGCAAAAGCCTTGAGTTATTTGATCCTCAGGTTACATCTCTTCCCTGAAAATGGACTTTAAGTGCATGTATTTGGCAAAATCTACTCTTAAAGCTGAAACAATTTGCAGCTGCTGGTAGGTCAATACGGTTTTATATACATATAGGATGGATAAACAATAGTTGTTTCTGTTAATTTTTGATGCCCCTTATGGCACAAGTTCTTTCACCCACAGAACTCCTGCTACCACAAACCCTCAGAATTCTGGACACAGTAACAACATGTATGGTCTAAACTTTCACCGCTTCAATCGTCATAAAATGAAAACCTAAATTGTATTTTTTGCAATAGAACTGTGTGAAATACAAGAATCGAGAAGGAATGTGTTGCCCTTTTTTCTGACATGTAGCAATGACTAATTATAAATAAGGTGTATCCATCTTTTGGTTTGGGTAAAAAGATATAAAGTACAAGCTCTTTTTTTGCTGTTGTAGGTAATTCCTTCTAATATTGTCTCTAAAGTAAACAATTATAAATGTATTCATGGGCATTTATAATATTGCCAAAGATCTATATCTTCAGATCATAGATCAGGCACTTAATTCTCATGGGGTTTCTAAAAACATTTTTGTTTAATACATTTTGGATCCTATATCACTTCTGAATTTTGCAGTTTTAATGCATTTTCTTTTCATTTTTAAGGGGAAAAAAAGCAAGAACACTGCCATATTTTTACCACAAATAATCTCAAGTCATGTTTCATTTGCCTCTCACATTCAGGTTCGAGCCCATAAGTAAATTTTCAGATGCTGACAGAATTGTTAAAGCCAGCAGCCCAGCTGCTGTGTTGTATCTATTTAGCTGTATTTCCCTTATCAGAGGCAACATTCAAATGTTAGCCAACACAAAGGATAAAAATGGGCACACCTATTTTACACAGAGGAAAATACCAGGCTTACAGTGATCATGGAAGAACTAGAAGCACTGCATAGCTGACTAAGTGATCTGTGACTGAGCTGCCATACACATGGATTAATTGATCACCATTTATAGATTTTTTTTACTAGCAGAATGCATAGATCAAAATTCATTCTTAAAGTTATTATTTGGATGCTTGAGTTAATCTGTAAAAATCAGGGTCTGTGTAGAGGCAAACCACACAAGTTGCTCTCTGAAAATCAGAGAGGCCTACATTTGCTTAATGCTGAGACTGTCACTGATTAAAGATGGGCTTGGCAACTGTATAAATAGGGATAGAGAAGGCAGTTCCCTGCTATGGCAGAAGCCTGGAGCCAAAAACCTTGGAGGTCTCTTCCAGAACGACCTCGCTTGCAACTAACTCCAATTTCTCTGGTCTGATTTCCACCATCCTGATGAAGACATTAATTTCCATCTTTTGGTTTACAGCAAATCATGGCAACCTCTCATTACAGCAGGGCTCTCACAATTCCTAGCAATACAGATCAAATCCACAGTTCTATTCCTAGATGGCTCATTTCAAATTCACCAAACAAATATCCTATAGTCCTCATTCCAAGGATACAGTAACTTGGATATGCCTGGAGACATGGAACAGGAAACTTGGTTCCTTTCCATATTTTATGACTAATACTGTGGGTGTATTAACTCTCAAGTGGAAGGTATTCTGCTGATCAGACTTTGATCCAGAGCCTTGATCCCAGTCTACTGTTTCCAACGCACGGTATAATAGTCAGAGAAAGGGTCCCTTGGGTAAAATTTTGGGGTTAAAAAGATTTAAGTGTGCGAGGTTGGAACCAACTCACAGAAATAAGTCATATATGGTCGGTGGAGACTCTTATATCACTCAACAGACATTGCTCAAGGTTTGCATATGGAACTCCAGTGATTCCCAAACTACAGGATTTTCTCTTCACCTCTTGCTTGCCACAGACCACTGAACCACTGAATTCCAATACATCGCACACACGGAGAGCTGTAGGGATGCACAAGAAAATACATTCCGAGGTAGCTGCAGGAATGTTAAAATGAACTAAACTCCCCGTGAGGTCACTATTTACCCTGAAGTGCCAGGACCCCAAATACTGGCTGCCACAAATTCCCTTGGAGTCCCTTCTGTACCTTGCAAAGAGACATGTGTCACCAGTGAGGCTCTGGCAACTCTGCAATTTGCCCAGCATGACCAAGTGTCAATCCCAAAACACCCTGGTACAGAAAGCAGTGTGCTAGGGACAGGGAGTGCTTGGCTTTGCCTTGGAGGGACCTTTAAAGGTTTGGTCTGGCAATAGCATAAGACCGAGATGCCAAAATGTTCTCTGGGTCCAGCCACTTACACCTTAGGAATAGTTCTGTCCTGATGCCTTATTGTGGGGGCATCTCCCTTCAAATCCCATTTGTCACTGGTTGGTTCTAGAACAGGATCAACCAGAAAAAAGGCTTTCCCAGTGGGATTTCACTGAGACCATGGTTATTCCACTGACTTTCATAACACTCAAGGGAGCCTCAGACATCCAGATTACTTTGCATTTTGGAAAGCCCAGTGAGGTCATTACCACAGATTTAAGAAAACCAGTATTTTGGTTTTATATTTATGATCTTTTTTCCACTTTTTGTATTTTAAGTGTTGGTATTTAATGGTTTTTCTTTTTGCCAGCTGTTCCCCTATAAGAAGGGTGAGCTATAAAACCAGTTCCAAACTGTAGATGGTTTTGTAATCAGATGAAGTTAAGGGCAGCAGCTAGGGACAGTAGCACTCAATAAAAATTTACTAGTTAAAGTAAAACTGGCACCAGTATTTTCTCTGTTAATATGATTAGCCCACTGGAAATTACTGCATGACACGCTGTGCTTTGAGCAGTATTTCTCCTTCCTTCGTTGTTGCACTGATCACAGAGATCTCCTTAAGGATGTGTTTATATGTTTTAGAAATTCTTCAGGAAGAAAATGTAATGGAGCATTGATGCAAATTGCTGTTATACCATGTACTGAACCGATTTTAGGATATCATAAATATTGCTGTTTCTATGGAAATTGAGCACCAGTTTATGGATACAAAACCCAAATTCACACAGGCACAAACAGACACACACAATCGCTGAACACTGCTGGAATCAGTCCAGGATGATTTACTTTCCAGCAGTAAATTTCCCCTGTGTATAACATTCACTAAACACTGTGAGCACAACGTACAACACTTTACCAGGATGAATTATACCCTGGGAAGCTTTTAATGCCAGGATAGAAGAACGTCAGCCAAAAGGTAAAACTGGGGGGGAAACCCCACCCACATTCCTGCCTTTAAGCTAGCCAATATCAGTATCAATATCAATGTAAATTGATATTCCTCTTTGTAAGGAAAGGGATAATACAATAAGCATGCATACACATTAATGCTTCTCAGTAAAAAATAAACCATTTGAAGCGATGAACTAGGAAATCCACTTAAGCAAGGTCTAAGAACAGAAATGGAGTTTCCTGACTCTAGAAGTGGAAGAAAAGCTCCACGGGAGGATCTGAGAACAGGCAAGTGTGAAGCTGGCTCCTTACTGAACTTGAGCAGTTTGATTTCTGGTTTTGCATTTCCCAAGCAGCTGCTGTGTTTTATGTCCATAGCCCGCATGATGCAGTTTATGACTGGGACACATCACACATCTATTACCTAGGATGACTAATTATTTGGGAATTACTGCAGTGAGTAATGCCAGCAGAATTTGCTTTATTGCCTCAGCATAGCCGAGCTGGAAAATGCCTTATGGATATATCTAATTCCATGAAGACAAACAGCTTTATAGCCATCGTTAACACAAGCTGTAAATGCTAAACATGAAATTCTGTAGGAATTCTTAGAGGCATGGAAGAAACCCCCACAGCCTACCTGGAATATAACCCACCCATGCAACCTCTCTGCAGTCCCATCTACAGAGAGGGAAGCAGAAGCACTGCAGCAACCAGAAAACACGGTTGTGATTTGCAGAAACATGGGGAGTTCCTGTAATTCAGTACAGATGTAAGCCCGGGGTAAGTCTGTCAGCATAATCAGGATTTTCACAGTATGTGAGTGCTGCCTCCAGGCATTTGGAAACACCTTCTCCCTGCTGGCTCCTCACAGTACCTGGGAGTGGAATGAAACCAGACCTGTGTTCTGCACCATCTGCTTTACCCCACACCGACTGTGGCCCTGATCCTGCACATGCTGCCATTCACACTCAAAATTTCTGTCATAAACAGCCCCGCTGCTCATGTGAGGCAAGAACATCACACTCACGGTTTTTGGCAGAAGTGGAAATTGTGCCTCTTTAGGGGCACCATGGAATTTCTGATGGGTTAGGAATGGGTCCACAAGTGTCAGTTCACTATACAGAAAAACATGAGGTAAAAACAAATTGCAGAATCTGAGTTTCAATCACCAAAATTAATGCCAGCTACAATGCACTCACTAAGCAATAAAGGTCTCTCAGAAAATGGTTTGATAAAAAGCAAAGCAAATAATAGGCAAAAAGATCCAACTAGTAAGGATCCAAGAGTGCTACTGAATTAAAACAGGCCAGGTCACTCTTTCCTCTGCTTCTTTATGGATACAAAGTTGTACAACACAATCAGAAGTAAATACTGGGTATCACCAGCTTTATCCTTATAATTCTCTTTTCTGGCAGACCCAAACCCTTTCAGAGCACGAACTCCTTCCACCTTCCCAAACACTGTCACGGGCTGGGAAAGGTGAGAAAGCAAGGAATGTAAAAAAAAGAAGTGCAAAGGGAGTAGTTTACTTTATGAAGCAGGCATGTTTCTCCCCTTTTCCTCTATCCCTTTGCAGTTTCTCAAGCTCATGCTACTGAAGGAAAGGATGTGATTGAAAAAAGCTGGTCTGGGGCTTAGAGGGGGGCAGTTCTGAGCTCTGTACAGGTGTCTCCTATGATGGAGAGCTATTAGGTACAACAACAGCACAAGGTACTAAGTGGCACCTTGTGAATAGTGTTCACACCGATACTGATAAAAAAAGCCCCCCAAACGTGTGGGAGGTTTAATGGCTACACAAGGATCAGTTATAAAGGTAAGGAAGTTTTGAGTTTATACAGTTCAATTTCTGGAAACAGCAAGGGCCTTTTAGTTTGCCAAATGAATTAATAAATGAATACAGAATTGCAGAGTTTGCTGAGCCTCTAGAGAAAAAAATTGTGGTCGTGGCTGGTACTGCCATTTGTTAAAAAGTGTTTGGGGATTCCTCTGGAAACACAAGGAATTGCTTCCCATGTTCAAGGGCAAGCCAAAGAAATTTGTCACTGTTGAGCATTGCCTCCTGTGTCATACTTTTAATGTTTGTTTAATACTCTGTGTGAGACCCATGGGTTTAGTGATCCTCAAATTCTGCAGTTTATCATGGATGTGCTGCAGCACAGGCATCCCTGACCTAGAGGAGATTTTTACCAGAGGGATCATCTCTTCTTTGATTGGAGTTGTCCTGGTACTCTGACACAGCCATAGTGTCATGGAGTCATTCTGAATCTACAAGGTACTTCCCAAGCAGTCTTTTCTGAAACCTCATTTCCATTTGGCAAAAGGGGTCTTGGCCACTTAGGACCCAATTGCCCTTTTAACAGATTTTCTAGCGATCACACAGCTTTCTTCGAGGAATAAAAAAAGAGAATGGGTGGTTCAGCCAGTCCCATTCTGTATGAAACTACAACTGGGCTCAAATGGAAGTTTCAAAGCACACTTAAGGAAAGAGAATGCTGGGAAGGGAGTCTGGAACAGAGACACTACAGCAATCACTTCATATCTGCAATTATTTTCCCCATAAAGGGGAAAGTCTGGGCCCCTACCTGTTGATTCATGATGACAATTTGGGAGGAACAGAAACTACTAAATACATGATACAAAGTACATCCATAAACACCACATGAGCTCTGCAATGGAAAACCTCATTAGGCTGACTATGTGAAGGCTCTTTGCAAAGCAGCCTTTGAGGAGGTCCTCCCTAGATTTCTTTCATTCCAGACTGCCTGAAATCTGGGTGTGAGAAGTGCAGGGGTTAGAACACACATCACGGCACCGTATGACTGCACTGCTTTAACATGTTCTGAAAATTTCTAGGGAAACATGCTGGTATTTTTTATTAGGAACTGAGAAGAGAAGTGACAGCAAGAAGTGAAGCCAAAGGGCAGCTCTGGTTGCTTATCCAAACTGTCACAGTGCTTCAGAGGAATCTTTTATGCAACAAATGACAAGAATTTTGGACAGGTTGTTCTCTCTCAGGAGGAAAAGACTGAATTTAGAAACCTTATTAAAAATAATTGAGATGCTATTTTTTTAAATGTATGAATTAGGCCCTTGTTTCTTTCCTATGACAAAACAATTTCAAAACAAAATAAAGAAAACTCCACATAAATTCATTTTTTCAATGAAATACCGAAACCATTTTTAAAATGAAGATCAACAACCTCCCAGAATAAGAATATGTATACTTTAAGATGGGGGAAGTGGTGGAAAATTAAGAATCTTTAACCCCAGTTACTTACTGAAGACCTTATTTAAGCTGAGGTCACTGCAATGACTGTGATTCCTTTACAAAAAGGATCTGGAGAGAAGGAGTGGTTTCAAGGTGAGAGCAAGCGACCTTTCCCTGCTCCTGGGCTCACTTTCCTTTTGTCCCCTGCCTTTCAATTACAGAGCAGCTCGACTGCCAGTGCAGAAGAGGCAATGTAACCCAGGTAGCCCACGGCTAATATCACCTGCCCAAAAGCTTGAGCTGGGCACACCCGTGGATTCTGTTTGAGAGTTACCTTTGATCACATGAAGCTAAACCTTGAATTACTTCATCTCCACTTATAACCGCCCCATGCCCACCTAAACTCCTTGGGAAAAACAATCTTATCATCATTCTAGTACCTACCACCAAGGGACAATGGAAATGAGGCAGTAAATTCAAAGGAAACATTCAGTTACTACACTAGGGCAAGTCTTGGCACATCCTCAGATAAAACAGAGAGCAGTGTTTGTATTGTGGGCTGGTTTTTTGGAAAGGAACAGTGACAGCTAGGTTCCGTGACAGAACATGGTATGAAACCTGCCCTGGTGAACTGGCACAACCCCATTTACCACACGTGCAGAATCACAGAATATGCCGAGCTGGAAGGGAGCCGCCAGGATCACCGAGTCCCACTCCCGGCCCTGCACAGGGCACCCCAGGAGTCACACCCCGTGCCTGACAGCCTTGTCCGAGGGCTCCTTGAGCTCCGGCAGCCTTGGGGCTGTCAAGGCAGTCCTTAATCCTTCCACAACGCTACCATTGTGTTGTTCTTCATTTCTCTGCCAAAGCAACCTCCTTAAAGCCCCATAGAGAGTTAAAAGAATCCCAAATCACAAAATCCAGATTGACTCACCCTTGCTGAGGGCACATGTGATCCTGCCGTCTTCCAGGAGCACATGGCAGGGGAAGAGGGCTCCTGGGAAGAGCCCGGAATTCCCCTCCTCAGGCATTACGAGACCCCGCGGGCCGTTCCCCTCAGGCTGAGGGGGCTCCGCGGGGCCGCCCTCCCGCGGGCGCCATGAGGCGCAGCCCCGAGGCCTAGGCCGCGGCCGGGCCCGGCGGCTCCATCCGGCTCCATCCGGCTCCATCGTGCCCCGGCAGCGCCCATCCCGTCCCCGCGGGGTCCCCGGGCCGTCCCCCGGAGCGGCACGGCCACAGCCCGGGCGGGGATCGGCCCCGCACGCGTGTGCCCCCGGGCGCGCTTGGCGCTGCAGAGGCGCTGGCAACTCCTCCCGGCTTTCCCCCTGGAGCGTGTTCGTGACTGCGGGCTCCAGGGCACCCGTCCCGGGAGGCTTCAAAAGGCTGCGCTGGGAAGTGTCTCTAGGAAGCCTCCGAGGAGAGAGATGAGGGATTTTTAGGTAGCATCAGCCCAGGTGGATCACAGCAGGAGAGCCTGCAGACAAATGAGATTGGGCTGGCACAAGCTGGGAGCGCTGAGCTGCAGCACCCAGGGCGCCGTGCCGTGAAATCCAAGCGCTGCCAGACTCCGGGCGTTGTGAAACCAGGGGCTCCCCTCAGAGAAATCCATGTGCGCAAATCCAGCTGTCAGCCGCCGAAGTTGCTGCGCCTCTTTCCTCAGATAGCACCATAATTTCATTAAGTGTTGGTGTGTTCTGGGTGGAAGCCCCTCAGCAGCACTGCTTCTGAATAAGCCTTTTCATTCTAGAAAGGGAATGGGAACAGAAGCCTTTCCCGTATTACAGAAATATTTTGGAACCAGAGTTGAATTCCACTTATCATTGTTTTCATAATAGTTGGATTTAAACTCAAAAGGGAAAAAACCCCTACATCATGAACTATATTCCTATAACTCAATAAGGGTGATTGCAAAATCAGTGGAAAAACTTTAACCAAATCTCCCAGTATTGTGGGATCATTCATCTGTTTTGCCACTGTTTTCCAGGCTTATCAAAAGACAGATCTGCCTTGATTTTTGCTTGCGAAGTATGAGACGGTCTGTGGTTGGAGAAAAACTCTGGAAAACAGTAAGCTGTTGCCATAGGATATGTCCCTTTTTCCAGCTAAAATTGTTACATTTTACATCTCAGGAAACCTCTGGAGCTGATTAGAAGTAGCAGGAACAAACCGAGAGGCAGATTTACAGCTACTTTGTTACAGGTTTCTTCCTCTAAGGGAGAGAAGCCACCCCCCTCTCTTCCTTGCACGTATCTTGGAGTCTTTATGGTACCAAATGCAGGCCAAAGGAACGTATGGCACCGGGATTTCTTCTGGATGAGGTCATTCTGAAGTAAGGTCTCTTTTCCTCCCTCTACAGACACTTACATGCTGTCCTCAGAATTTGGCCATGACATTCCAGATAAAATTATCACTTTCCCAGTCCTTAGCATCTCCTCAATTTTCTGTTTTAAGTCAGCGCCGGGAGTACAGCCACATTCCCTGCACAATAGCCGACAGATTCCTTGGGTTCCAGCCAAAATGCTGCTTTGTAACTGGTTCTTGCTGCGTTTTGGAGTCATTTCAGCCCCTGAGCTGCCAGCTTAGTTGGGAGTTTTGGGGGTGTTTTCAGGAATCGTTTTTATTGAGCGCATTAGGTGACCCGTATTCCTAGTTTTGAGAAACTCCAAGCTGCTCTTTTTGGAAAGAGAAGTTCGGATGGTAGCAGAAATTTGGTTCAAAAGTCAAACGTGCTCTGTGACGATAACCAAAAATAACATCAACCCAGGTCTGTAAGATTGGTTGGTCCGTACGATCTACAGCAGCTGGTGATGGAGTGGCACAGCAGCAACCATCGTACTGACACACGTTTTGTGGTGCATCCTGTCTGTACCAAAAATACCGGGCACCGCACACAGGGAGGGAAGAACAGTGGGGAACAGGGCTTTGTGCAAGCCCTAATCACATACACTGGATTAGGACTAGAGCTGGGGAGCAAAAAAGAGACACACGGACAAAAAAGTTATTCTGGGGAAGAAAAGATTGTGAGGATAGCACCAATCCACAAATAACATATCCTTAAGGATTTTTTTCTCTCCTTTGAATACTTCCTCTATTTTCACATTTCTTTACACGGGCAAAACGCCCCATTTAACTTCATTATTATTAACTTAAAAGACAAAAAAAAATCAGGTAATGAGCAGTATCAGGCACTATTCCTTTGACCAAACTTATCTCTTTAGCTACGAGATCTCCCCCGGACTTGCACACAGCTCCCGTTCCCAGGGAAAAGGCGCTCGGGAGCGCAGCTGCAGCGAGGGCTGGAGCCCAGAGGCGGGGACTGTGCCCGGCGGGGATGCGCTCCAGCCCTCGCTGTCTCATCGCTGCCGCTCCTGCAGCCCTGACCTGCCCCACAGGTGCTGCGAGGCTCCGCCAGCGTTCATTCGAAACCGGAGATTTTCAGCTGAAAGGCACTACTAAAAATATTGTTGTTTCCATGGCAACAGCCCGTGCAATACAATGGGGCGGCTCTTTGCAGGATATTGCCAAAAGATCAGAGATGAGCAACTCTCGCTTCAACCACCAGAGCTGCAAGAGAGCAGAGGACCCACAGAAGCCACTGCTATTTATAAAACCACCTCTGGCTCTGCTTTGTGCCTTTGCGCAAAGCTCCTGATTCTGACAGTGCACCATTCCAAAGACAAACTTCCCAGGATCAGAGAATAACAGGAGAAGCAGTACCTCATGTAGTACATAAAGGTCTTCTCCTTCCAGAGGTTTTATACTAGTTGCCAAAATGCTAATTTATTAATTTTTCTATGACTCCAAGCACCTTTAGAGCCGTATCAATATTTAAACTTGAACTACAGCAATATATTGAAACTACAGAGAGGCTGCCCGGACTTACTTCAATAATGGAGTCATGATTGCTTGAGGTAAAAGATTTGGCAAATATACACCCACACATAAGCTTCGAAATTCATAGCCAGCCTCCTAGAAGTTGAATTTGTAGAAATGATGAAGATTCATTAGCCCTTAGGGTTTCAGAGTGGGATTTAGTGGGAATTACTACGAGCAAAGCTGTTTCTGAGATCAGAGCATTATCATTTGACAGCCTGAATGGATGTTACACCTGACCTCAATCCCATTCTTGAAACTCTTTGCATAAAACCTAGAAATAAACTAGGAAATCAATCAGCCTGGCCTTCACGAGAGCTGTCCTTGCTCCTTATGTCTAACTTGGATAAACAAGAGTTTTTGATACATTGTTTCTGAGTGAACAGTCGGAAGAGAATTTAAGCAAACCAGCTTCCCATCCTTTGCTCTGAGTTATCCAATTTTCATCTCGAAAACTGGTCAATCTGCCAAGGCTTCATACAAAAACAAAGGCAAAGCACAACTAAATGAGGACATTTCTTGGAAGTTTATCTTTTTTAATGATTACAGCAAGAGGCCGTTGGAGTTAAAGCGCATCCACTGTTTATCCTTTGTGTGGAGTGGCTGCCTGCAGAAAGGGATTCAGTTTACATTACTGTCAGTCTGGCAGGAACTGAATAACTGAGGGCCAGTGTGCCTTGCTCAGCTATTCAAGAAATAGCATTCAGAAAGATCCTTCTACAAATATCTAATTGGCAGCTCAGGCTAATGTAATTAAATCAGCTTCCAACACTCGTTTAGTTGCCAAATTGTTTGAAGTACAGTAGAACACAGGGATATTGCCAGGGAGATATGGATTAGCAAATGAAAAGAAATATAAAACTTCAGGGCCAAAAATAGAATTGTACTGAGGAGAAAAATCAAGGTTTTCAATTAAGAAGTGAAGTTTTATCTCTGATAGTTATAATACCATTTGCATTATAACAGTTATAGCATAAAGGTGAATATACAGCAAAGAGGAGTTCTCTGGGGACTGCAAGTACACACCTGTATTAATATAGCTTACATTCCTGTAATCTGTATTAATATGATTTACTGGTCCTGCAAAACTCAATCCCTATCAGTTGTCCCACTGTGGCTTTGAGAAATTTCCATTCAGCAAGGCACTGAATTGTGTGATTTCAAAGGGATGTGAGCACATACTTAAAGTTAAGCCCGTATAAGTGGAAAGGGATAAACTTCAGCATATGTTTAAATGCTCACTGAATTACAACCTACGCTCCTTTGGCACCTGGCCCATTTGCAGGGGTAATTTCATGGCTTTTTCCTTTGTCTGCAGGTGACTGAGTTTTTCTGTACAAAACACATCTCCACTTAGAATGGAGATAACAACTTCAGGTATACAAAAAACCAGTAAAATAAAGGTCATGTTCTATGGACTTTTTTCCAACTTGGCATCACCTAACCAAGACAGAACTCCAACACAGAAAAAAAAAATATATATAGTAATCAATTATCACATTTCACTGCAAAGTTCCCCTTTCTTCCATTTCTTCCACATTAATCCCCAGTGATTTTTCTGAGAACAGAGTAAAACCCTCAACATCTGACCTACAGTGACTTTTGACCTCCCAGAACAGGAAGATCAGCATTATCCATCCTGTTCTTCATGTCTCACTGTGGAAGGAATTACTAGGTAAAACCTGGCAGTAAACAAGGTTGCAATAAGAACCCTTCACCATGAAAATAGTGAGTCAGTTAAATTATCCCTGTCTCACTTCCCTGTAGGAATCAATGGTCACAGCCAGAACAGCACAACAGAAAGAATCTTTAGATTTTTTTTTATTAGAAAATAGCAAAGGAATAGGAGTGAATAAGAAAGTGATGCACATTCCTATTGTAAATATACTCCAAAGAGGAAAGAAAACCATTCAAACTTTTAAAGTGTTGTAAGTGGATCGACACAGTGAAAACAAAAACCTGACGAATAAAATGCTTCAGAAAAATACAGTAAATCTCAGGTTGAGCCATTGCATCAAACTGAGAGATAAAAGCACTCTGTATCTCTGAAAATTGATCTTGCAAGCATAGAAAGAGCATTCTAAGTGTAGTCTGACAGGTCTTTCAGGGACTTGAGAAACATAAAGGCAATTGAATGTGCTTCTTTTATATTTTAATTAAAAGAAACATTCCATGCAAAGACTTAATTTGCCAGTTTCCAGCCTAGACTGAATTTTTATAGCTGAATTTGAAACTCTTCAAAATAAGGGTTTATATAATGGAAAGGCTGACACAAGCCTGACTGCAGGGATGAGGACCATAGCATCAGATTTTCCTCTCTTGCTGGAGAAGTTACAAATCGCTTCAAGCAAAATTGAGGTAAAAAAGAAAGATAAAAATGATCAGTAGCTCTTTAGATGCACCTTGAAGAAAGCACTTTTGAGTGGCAAATAAGATCAGATTCTACAGCACATAAAGCAGATGTTTCCCAGCATCATGAGAAATAGCAGGGAAGAATTTTGCCTTTCCCTGAGGCAGATCTTCCTCGGACATGCACTGGGAAGGAAATTGAACTCGAAAGCAGTAAAGCTGCCCTGAAGAAAAGTAGTAACAGGTGCTGGCAATGCCAGAGGAAGAGGAAATGCCCTCTTTCAAGCAGCTCTTGGGGAAGACAGTGTATGATACAAGCAGAAAGCAATTCCCTGGCAGTTGCCTGGCATAATTGTTCCTCTCAGGATTTCAGCAAACATCTCTTGGCTTCCTTGCAGCTGCTTGAAGAAACAGGAGCACTGCAACAATTCAGCAGCTGCATGTCTGCAGGATTGTAGGAAAGCTGGGTATAGCCCTGAGTTTCCATTTCTTGCTCTGTGGAAGGGAGAGGCTTGTGTACAAAGGTCTCGTTTCTCTCAAGATCTATTTAAAACCACTTCTATTTTTTATTTCTAATAAAGCTTTTCGGGTTTGGACTGTAAAACCACCTTTGTCTCCTTTTAGGGAATTCACTGCAGCAGAGTCTAGGTTGTGCCACTGCAACATCCTAGCTGACTTTGGATACTTGGTCTGAGTCTGTGAATTTGCTTGTCACAGCGGATGAGAATGAGAATTTAAAGAAATGCATGCAAGCACGGAGATTTTCACTGTTCCTGTGTTCCCTGAATCCCCAGTGGTGTTGGTTTTCAGAAAAGCAACTGAGTGACTGGATGGAAATTGGTGGTTTCTTTTGGAAGTTTAAGACAAGAGTTAAGCAAATAAACAAACGCTGTAGACCAGAACATTTAAACTGGTGCCAAAATAAACCCAGACAAACGCTGTAGTGATTCGGGCTCTGGAATTGTACATACAAGAGTGTTCACAAATGTTTTCACTCTTTCAACAATAACAACAACAGAAAGTTACCACAGGCATGGAGTGAGTTATGGCAGAGTTAATTCTCTCAAGTGGGAGCAGTACCAACCATGGCTGTGTTACCTTGGTGAGGTTATGTGACACACTCAGTCAGAGCAGAGCCCATTCTCCAAGTGTGTCAGTCACACAGATAAACCAAAATTCTCTAAAAAACCACCTGGGCACAGCTTTGCTTCAAAGACCAGAACACCTTCCATTATAACAGATGCTTTTCCAACCCTCCTGGTGAGGAAACCCGCTCATTTCCCTCCAAAACCCGAATGTTGTTTGACAGGCTGCACCTTCCTACTCAGCATTTTTTCAAGGAAATACATTTAAATTATGATTGTGAAAGTCTCTTTTTGCTTTTTCAGTACCAGGCTAGAGATCCATTTCATATTATCCCTTTGCTGCTTGTTTGGAGCCAACTGTGGAGGAATAAACCACTTGGGAGTGACAATATGAGTGAGCCGTGGGAGACTGCCAGACTTTATTACAAATAGAAAACCCACTCAGAGTGGGACAAGGTGCAACATAAACCAATCTGAACTATCTCAAAAGGCAGCAAGCAAATTTCTCTCAGATGCAAAACCTGCCTTGCCTTTCTTCTCCCTCTCCTTTTGATTTTTCTGCACCTCTGCGTTTCCTAGGTCTGGTCATGTCTGAAAGCAAAATAGTGACTTTTGCCAAAAAACCTGTTGTCACAGGATTTCCAGTACATTTTGGCAGGTGCAAAAGATAGATCTCTGCATATTTACCCAGTTACAGTGAAAACTCCAAGCCTTCAGAGATTCCTCCAGTGCAAGTTAGAATATGAGCCTAAAGCAATTTCCTTCCTTTTATATAAGTCAGGGTCACCTTTGAGTTAAACAGAATCCAGAAGGATTTTCAGCATGGGTTTATTTCTTCTAATTTCTATTTCCTTTGTTTCCTTTCTGTGACTGAAGAATCCCAAAGGGAGCTACAGTTTACCACAGCAGGAGGGTGCAGACAAATACAAGAACCTATGTTAATAACAAAGTTATCTGATTTGGTTTTTTTTGGAGGTGCCAGAAAAGAACAGTCTCATATATCCTCTCCAAGAACTGAGGATCATTAATCACAGCAATGCTTATTTTTCACTCCTTTTGAATGTATGTGCTATTTCCCTAAGAACAGCAAAATGCACTCAGTTTTCTGTGCTGTGGTGTTGCTATAGGCTGGGTTAGCACCTGCATACAGAAATACTCCTGAAAAAATACCACACTGAGTGGAAAAAAAATAAAGCAACTTGCAAAATGCATAATTTCATGGGAGACCCACCAGCCACAGATCCCACTTAACTTTAAATTAGTTATAAAACATTCTATTAAAGGGGATTCTCCAGGCCATGGTTTACTTGTTTTTGGTTTTTAAAAGAAAATATGTCTCCAATGGCAGAGAAGTCCTTCAGAAATGTCCTATGAAGTTATAGCAGGTGATTGTTTTCCTGAATAAAAAAGTACATAGGTATTTTCAAAATTCAGTATGTCTCTGCTACTTCAAAGAGTGTTAGTAACCTTTTGAAAAACTCACAAAAGCAATCAATTTGTTAAGATGATCATGTACTGAAAAAATAAATGACTCAACATTGCTGTCCTTGCTTTATTCCTAAGAAGCCAGAATTTAGATGTAATTTCTGGGTTTAGGTTCCATGGATCCTAAGTATATTAATTTAGGGGTAAAGGGATGAAGGAGTGAAGGGGTGAAACACAACAGGATTATGTATGGTCCACTTTGTTGGGAAATGAACTTGAAATGCTTCTACCGACCTTTTTGGCTGGCTGTTGCCTACAATGTAACACTGCTTCAAATACCACTTCCAGTCTATGTAAAATCATTTGAGAGATGTAAATGCAATTCCTGGAGGGTGCATGACAAAGTGTAAGTGTTAACAGTTGTCATCGTTCAGAGCACAGAGATTATATGAGGAATGCAATTGGGAACAATATTAGGTACTCCCTGTGAATCAGGAGTGTAGTAAAGCCAGTAAATAGGAAGGACCATGATGCTTATTACATTGATTCTGTTCCATGAATAAAGAAAGCTTTTTAGTTTCTCGAGATGGCAGCTGCCTAAAAGAACACAGATTGCTTGGATAACTTACATGGAACTGCATCACAGGGCAAACAATCATTTCACTGCAGCGGATAGAGCAAGAAAGAGCTTGTATGCATCAGGAGTGTGTAAAAAGCAATGGAAAGTTAAACTGCAGAGCTGAGTGACCTTTCGAAGCAGTCCTGAAAGAGGCTCACACCCTGCAAGTGTCAGAAATCTTGGAGAGTCCTGGAGCTCGACGTGTCCGACTCGTCTGTGCTCAGTCTTCCAGTCACCAAATCTGACCAAGAATGCAACCTGAGCTCAAGAGCCTCAGGGTTCTTTGCACCCTGATCACAACTGATTTTATTTCAACCTTCTGGTAAGAAATTCATGCTAAGAACTACACTTGCAGTTGTAAACTAAGAATTTCAGGTCTGGAAGTCCCAGGCCATGGCAACTTCCTTAAGCCCAAATGTGCTCAGGGATGTGGCACAACCACATCCCTTAAAACACAAGTCAAAAATCTTATCTAGAAAATTAATAGGGAAGCTTTTAACTGCCCTGGAGATCTCCAGAAGTGCCCTGGTAATCAAATGAGGGGGTTAATGAGCTAATAAAAATAACTGCTGTGAGTTGAAGCAGACTGTCAGCCCAGTGTGGTCTTCTGAAAACTACAGTGAACCTTCAAGTGAGTCCAAACCCACCCTTCCCCTTGTGGCATCAGCTGGATGGAGGCTCCTCTATTCAGACCTGAGCTCTGCCACTGTGCAGCCAGCAGAGTTTTTGTGAAAAGACAAAAGGAGGGGAAGAAAACAAACTGGGTGTAACTTCTTGGGGATTCGTATTTGTCTGGGTGGTAAAAAGCTGAGGGCAAAGTGTGGACAGTTGGGAAGCAAACAGAAAGCTCAGCCAAGCTGTTCTTCTGCTTAAAACAGGAGAAAAGAAGAAAGAAAAGAGGAGTTTATGCCACTGTTGTTGAAGCCAAATTGAAGTGTTCAGATGTTCTACTCGAGGAGCTTTGGGGAAGGTCTCTGAAATGGCAGGGACAGTCAGAACTTCTGCCACCACAGATGGTGGCTTTCACACTGCCACCTTCTCCTGCATCAGATGGATGAATGTGACAGTGCCAGATACAGACATGGGTGCACGGTGGTGAGGAAGGAGAGCCTCCCTGCCAGCAGCAATGAACAGTGAGATGAGCTCAGCAGCCACCTACAGAATTCCTGCCTTGGCTGAAATCTCCCAGAGAAACGCAAATGCCTGTGTGCCTCTGACAATCCAGAGCAAGGCTCAGGACCTCTCCTGTTTCCTGGAGAGCCATTTGAGCAAGTGTCAAGCTCAGCTGAAATCAGAAGCAAATCTGCCTTAGAAACAGAGAAGACTGACCCACACACAAGCATGGAAACTACACATAAAGAAGTGAATGGACTTACAGACCAGTTTAATAAAACAGCTCTGGCTCCCACTGATTTATAAGAGAGAGAGAAACAACTACTTACTCTGACACTTCTTTACTGCACCTACTCCTCCCTGCTGGGAGAGGTTCAGAAAAGCTGTACTTTTGCAACGGTATTTTCCTTTATTTCAGTGGTGGGATATGCAGGTATTCTGGAGAGGGAACAGTGTTAGATATTCACTCTTGGCCAGGCACACGAATGTAGGGGACCAAAAAGCAAAGGCTGTTTCTTCAGCAGAGATATCACATGTTGTTTTGGCTCATGTTTGAATAATTGATTTGCAATTCTCCTTCCCTCAAGAACCTAGGCTCCTCTCTTGTCCTGGGAGCCCAAGAATTGTTCCCCATCACACAGCAGTCCCAGCCAAAATGGAGCACCTAGACAGATTTCTACAGCAATGTGATCACTCTGTAGTCATTTCCTGATTCTGGTGCACCAAAAAGAAACTGTCCCAGTTTTTTATAGAGTAATTTGAGCACAAGACATATTGTCAGGTCTGAAAGGCAAAATATGTGGAAGACTCATGGGTAAAATGGAAGCTGGTGGCTAATTTCCATTTTAGCAGAAGGGCCTGCTGCTATGTCAGATGCAAAAAGTGTAATTATTTTTATCTTTGAAAAGAAACACTTACCATTTAATTAACAGAGTGCCTGCTCACCATGCAGTAAATCCACAGGCAGTTAGATCCTTGCAGTGGCAGACATGGGGTGTGTTTTGAGAGACAGAGCCAGACTTTAATGACAGGAATGTTTCTGGAATGTTCACAGCATCAAGTTGGTTAAGAAAAAGGCAAACCACACTTTTCACGAGTTCTTAACTTTTTTTTCTTTGTTGTATCAAATTGGATTTGCTTGGATTTGGAGCAATTGGGCCACACCACTGGGGGATTTTCAAGAGAGTAAATACTATGTGTGAATTAAAATCACAGCAAAGGGATTTTGGCTGTAATACCAAATTCATGAGGTAGAAGCAGTGTGCTACAATCTCAGCATTTGAATAAGAAAATTTATCACACTTCATGTTTACCCTGCTCTGACCAGTGAGTAAGTTCAAGCTCAGAAAAGTCAGATCCATATATCCCAATCAGTTTTACCAACTATTTCTTCATGAGCATGGTACAGCCCAAGGCACAACTATGTCATGAGATTATCCAAAGGCAGCATTTGTTTGGATCATCTACTGCAAATAATATTGTTTCTGGTACTGTTCCTCAGACTAAGAGTTCTGCAAATTTTTTAAATATTTTGAAACCCAAAAATATGAACAAAATATTTTAAGAGTATCTTTTTGCTTTCAATTATCTCTGCTATGTACATTTTCTTAAATATACCATTGAACAAAAATAAGCTGATTATGCCTACCTATGGCCCACGAATGTCTGGCAGTCAGACATTTATTTTAACTAAAATATTCAGAGTTTGTAATTGTATAAAAGGCATTGCTAGAAGCAATGAACAATGAACAAATTTCAGGCTTTATTATAATAAATATTTATGAAACCTTCTTCACAGGATTTTCTCTGCTCTTCTCAGCATACCCTTGCTCATATTTTCAAAGAAGATGTTTTTTTGGTAAGATGTTGTTCAAGTCATGGAACTTGGATGAAGTCATGCTCCTAACAGCCCTAGCTATTTTCCAGTTCATGACTCAATGTTATTATTATTATTACTATTATTATTATTATTACTACTAATCAGAGGCAGACATTTAAGACATAATCCATCTTGGTCATTTCTGTAGAAGGGACATTTCACTATGAAATATTTACTTTCTTTTTTGAGCTAGCATTTAGTTAAAAACATGCCTATACTACTGATATTCGCCAGGTTGTTTTTTTATTACCACTGGCAAGCAACAGCATCTTATATACCTCAGAATGCACTGTGAGGCAGCAGGAAGAAAAATTGCCATGTGTGTGTTGAATGGTGGCAGGGAGAGAAAAACCAAGCAGTACGAGACAAACAGCGCAGGGAAAAAAATTGTGAGGGAGATTATAAAGTTTTGTGAGACCTTGTAAGGAGAGTGACATTAAAAGAGAAAGATTTTAATGTGCTTCAGATGACAGACTATGTGAGAGCAGGAGAAATTTCCAGTGCCAGCAAATGGTCTCAAATGCTCTCCCATCTGAGTGCAGTATGGCCTCGGATAGGTGGTCCTGTGGGGTAAATGGTACAGAGAAAGACACCCTGGGAATGAGCCAGTCCTGGGAATTTCTGCACCAGAAATGCAGCTAAAAACACTGCAGAGAAATCCAACGTGTCTGTATGTCTGCTAAAACCAGCTAGTACTTGTCCTATTCTATTTATAATGAAAATGCACATTAGAATAGCTCATCAAAGAATGCTATGGCGTTGGAAGAAGCTCATGCAGTCCCACCCCCTGCCAGGACACCTTCCAGTCTCCCAGGTCACTCCAAGCCCCGTCCAACCTGGCCTGGAACTGTCCTAGGGCTGGGGCAGCCACAGCTTCCCTGGGCAGCCTGTGCCAGGGCCTCCCTGCCCTCACGGGGAGGAGATGGCTCTCAAGGCTGGAAGGAACCTGCGGCAGGCAGAAGGAAACCTCGGCTAAGGCTGCTGGGGAAGTTGGTCCGCACACATCAGAATGAAGGAAACTGGCAAACCACAGGGAGGAAGTGAATGGTTGTGGCTGCCCGCACGTGGCTGCGCTGCTGTGGAGCTGTGGGGTTCCCTTCCCCAGCCTTTCCTTTCCACGCCTGTGCCAGGTGTGTGACTGCTGGGCAGAGCTGGTGCATTCCTGTGCTCCTGCTCCCAGCGGCAGAACGAGGTGAATTCATCCACTTGTCCTCCACAGGGAATCTTAACAACACTCACAGCGCTGCTCCCGTTTTAGGGATGCAGCACCTAAAGCACGCGGTGGGGCTGGGTGACACAGAGAGCTGTCAGAGAATCCCAGTCCCCGTGCTCCTCCTTTTCTTTAACAGCAGCAGCACTGAAATGTGTGATCTGCTACAAGAAGCTCTTGTACTCAGTCTTTCTGACAGCAGGAATGGCACGCAGAATCACACGTTTTCTATTATGGGCTATCTAGCTCCTTTCTACAAACCACTGGAAGCACTCATGTTCTTTAGTGACTTCATCTTGTTCAGTTAATAAATTACAGAAAATTGATTTCAAATTTACAATCTCATTACTAAACTTTAAACCGCCAAATACCAAAAAACATTTGTTTTTTACTCAGTTAATTCCAAACATATATTCATGGCTTACGGTTATCTGCTAATTAATTAGGCCTGGGTCCTACACCACCCACTGATTACAGCCTGATGTACAACAGTAAATCATTAAAAATCTTTAACTGAAGTCCTGTCAATCGTTCTACAATAGCTCTTCACCAACTTGTAATTTATGCACTGTATTTCTGCATAAACAATTTGCATCTTGTGTTCCCAGGTATGAAACTCATAAAAAGTAGATTTTTTTTCAGCACCAGCACACTGTAAGGACTCAAGGTTACAGACTCTAGTCTTCCAGCAAAAAGAATTGGACACAACCATTCTAACTTCTACTGTGTCTGAGGCGTTTTAGGAATTGCCAGACATGGTGCAGGACACAGGTGCCTTCTCCCAGAGTATATGTACAACCAAAATGAACTTAGATGTAAACAAAATTATGGTGCTAGCTGTGAGATAAAAACAATTCCAAAGTTCTACCTACTACTTTTCAAAAAAATTTAGGATGCTTTGTAGAAATTACAATGAGTGATGTTTCTCATTGCTGGATGAGCAGCATTGTATGTGGCTGCACTAAATCATATTTTATGCACATAGCTCCAGCTTCCCCAAGTTCCAGATGGCACCGTACAACCTCTGTGTCCTGCCATTATTTCCCATTCCAGAGCCTATGCCACTGGCCCATTTTATCAGTCATGGCTCAGTGTTTGCTCCCAAACCATCACTTGGCCTGGTGGTTGTCCCTGCCCACTTTGCATCCTGCGTTTCCACAATTACCCTGCCTGAGGAGTTGAGCTGGAAGCTCTTTCTTGTCATTGTGTTTGTTTATTGGAACCAGGTTTCATTAGCATCTTTGCAAGACAGAAGACTGCATCAACAGATTTAAAAGCTGCCAAAACCTATAAAATCCAATCAAAAAAACAATCCCTAAGGGAGAAAATGATTGAGTGCCTATAAAGGTACCAAGTTCTTCTACCCGGATGGATTTTATTTTTAATAGAACTCAGCTCTATAAAGCCACTTAGAGTGCAATTCTGGCACCATTGGGTGAGGCCTCATTATCTGGGAGATAACAGGACTGTTTACAAGGAGAGGGAGAGCTTGGGGCCACTGAGTGTGTTAGAAGAACGTTTCATCTGAGAACTGTCAGGTCAAATTGCTTCCAGTTTTTATGTTATCCAACTGTGAAAAATATTAGTATGCATGCTAGGTAGAACAACAGACTAAATAAGTGTAATAAAAGAATAAGTTCTCTTTCTAGCCTAGGGGGTTTTTGCAGTATTTGTGATTAGTAGTTACAATAGACAAGATACTCCCTAGGAGAACCTTTCTCATTAGAAACCAGAGTTAAAGCAAAGCTTGAGTGAGTGAAGAAGGTATGTAGCTGTGGCCAGTCACACTGTGCAAACACAGTGTGTTTGCTGGGTTGAGACAAACGAGGAGGAAAACAGGGAATATTCTTGATAGTATTGTAAATATTTATGCTGCAGCAAAATGTCCTTGGCAGCTTTGGCAGAGGTTTACAAAACATGAAGATAGAAAAGTCCAACCTTCTACCAGATGGGGTTTGGCAGAACATGACCAAATAATTTACAGATTATATGAAGAGATTACCTGACTCATCCTTGGAGCAGAGCAAGCTGTGGACTGAATAGAGGCAGCCCTTCAGATGCTGCAGGGGAAGGGAAGGGAAGGGAAGGGAAGGGAAGGGAAGGGAAGGGAAGGGAAGGGAAGGGAAGGGAAGGGAAGGGAAGGGAAGGGAAGGGAAGGGAAGGGAAGGGAAGGGAAGGGAAGGGAAGGGAAGGGAAGGGAAGGGAAGGGAAGGGAAGGGAAGGGAAGGGAAGGGAAGGGAAGGGAAGGGAAGGGAAGGGAAGGGAAGGGAAGGGAAGGGAAGGGAAGGGAAGGGAAGGGAAGGGAAGGATTCATTTGTGGGAAGGAAGGAAGGATTCATTTGTGGGGAACAACAATGGTTAGGTACTCTGCTCTTCTGTACAAAGAATTTTCCAGGCTCTGTTCTACTCCAGTACACCTCTGCAGATCCTCAGGAAGGCAGGATGCAGACACAGATACATATTCTAGCTGGCACCATATCTAATGTGTGCTGCCCACTTGGAGTGCCCAAATTACAACAGCACAGCCAAAGCAAGGGGTCAGAGATGCCAAGGAGCTAGAGGATAAAGAGGGACACATCTTCCACTCCTCTCCACACACAAGGAAATGCTGTCACTGCTTGTAAGTCAAAAATCTGCTATGCAGCAACCACTTCTGTGAATAAAGCTATTTCTGAATGTTTACCTGTTGCCTTTGCTCATTTGAACCGACTGTTCAAACCTACTCAGTAAAATAATGGAATTTCTGTCGTGACCTCTCCTCTTGCTCCCTGGAAATTGCTGATCAGCTTTTGTCAGCGCACAGGGTCTCAGCTCTAAGTGTCTCCTGGGCAAGCCTGACTCCTTATCTCCCCAGGAAATTAGCAGGGCAGGGAGCCATTTACAGCTGCACTCACCATGCCAGCACAGCACAACAAAAATACACACAAAGGATTTTAATAATGGTAATTGCAGTAAATCCACACCCTGGGGAGCAGGTATGCGCTTTTTGCATAAGAAAAGCCCAGTGGGAAAGTCTCTGGCTGTAAAAGTACAGGTGAGAGGAGGAACAGAGTGAGCTGTGGCAGTGGCTGCAAATTCCATTAGGAACAGTGTCTGGCTTCCCAGGGGTGACTCCATCCGTGGTCAGATTGAGAAGGCCACAGAACAGCCAACATTTTGCTCCTGTGTTACCACCTCTAGCCAGGCTAGCTAGCTATGGAGAGCTCAAATAACTGGCCTGAAGCAGCAGCTTGGATCAAGGGTAAGGAGAAGATGATAATGGTTTCTGAAGACTGTGGATATGTAGGAAAAATACTGCCAAACTTTCTCAAATTGTTCGCTAGTATAGATTCATTGTACCTGTCATCACTGGATTTTTGTGACAGCTCCTTATATTCTCCTTTTTTTGCTTGAAGTCACCAAGTTATTCAGAATATATCAACTTACTTATCTTGTTTCTGGTTCCTCATAAGAATGATAAATATTTCAGAAAGTTCTGATTTCTCATTATTATTATCCCCTTTAAGCCTTTTCAATCCTTACGTTTTCCTTTGGCGTAAGTGTGGGAAGCTGCCAAAAGGATGAATTTTGACAGCTCTAGCTCTTTTTTGTTTGTATTGATGAAAACTATCAGTGCAGAAGAGGAAACTTTCTTGTTTTGTAAATGATAATGACTGTCTGGGGATGCAGATGAGCATGTGGGTACTGTGCTGCTGGAACAGAGAGAACAGGATGTTCTGTCACTCGGATCTGTGCAGGAACTACCTACCTGGGAAGAGGAGCCAGCACATAAACAAGTGACAGTTTCTGGGTGATTACAGAGGTGTACAACAAGATTTTATACTTTCCAAAATAAGTTCCCATTGCTGCACGACACAACCCCTCTCTGAAAAGCCATTTGATTTGGGTTTTCTTGTCTCCAGGAGTTCAGGAGCCATGCACTTATGCCTGTTACCCTCACAAATGAACTGGTGTATTTGAAAAGTACCTTTTTCAAATCTTTTCACGATCCTGACACAGCAAACTATGCAGATTTGAGAGATCTGATGACACACATTTCGTGTTGTCATTTCCATGAAGGAATATCCCAGATTGCTCTAAAGCCTGAAGTCAGATCAGCCAACAGCAGCATTTGTGCAATGCCAAAGTCACGTTCTGGGGAATCAGGATGTTGTGAGAGTTTTGCCAAACTCAAGGAAACAAAACACAAGCACTACAGAACAAAAGCAGTAAAAATAATTTAAGCCAATGTAGTCTAAGGAGGAAAAATTCAGCCTAATAAGGCTGCTAGATCTCAAGCACACCATCTCTGATTTGGATGTGCAGGTTACCTTTCAGAAATGGGCAAGGGGAGGGAAACTGCTCTTGGGGATTGATGTGCCAGTTCTGTGGGCCATGAGGCTCCCATGTGTATGTGACATTCCATTCAGTTTGAATTCCCACTGCACAGAAGAAATAAGATCTCCTTTTTTAAAAGCCTCTACGTCATATCAGACTTGATTCTATCATTCTCTGTTTTACATTTAAAAGCTCTGGAAGGCCACCCAGCATTTTTGTCAGGGTACATACGGAGGTCTGCATTTTCTTTTTCCCCTACACTGATGCAAATAAACAGCAGTGCTATTGAATACAGGACTAAATAAAAAGCAGGAAAAAAAAGAACTTCCAAACAAAAATGAATGGCATACTTTGTTAGGGAAAAGAACCCCAGATCTCAGAATGGATGAGAAGGGACTGCATCCAAGGGACAGAGAGGAATAAAATGCCAGCATGATTTTGTGAGGGAGAAATTATGCCGATTCAATTGAATTTACTTGTAGAGCACTGAGGCCTGGGATCATAAAAAGAACACAAGTTATCCTTGAATTTATCATAGTATCAACAGTATTCATGAGACAGATTAAAAAGTCTTTCAAGTTAACACTGATTAAACCCACAGTAGAACATTATGATCAGCTTGGATGCTGTGTTTCAGTAAAAACTTGGAACAACTGGATAAAATTCAAAGGAAATCAGCAGAAATTGTAGCATGGCCCAAAGGAAATAATAAATGCTGTATTAGGATTATGCAAATGTTAGTGTGTTCCTGGCCACCTAATAGAAGTAAGTGCTGTGAAATGGAAGAGAGTGATTCTCTTTCTTCATATATATGTTGTATAAGGCAAGGAAAAAAGGATTGAATTGGATGAAGGAAGATTTATGAAAATCTTCATATTATAGAAAGCCCTACAACAGCAAGATTGGTTCAGGAGGTTTTGGAACATCACCACTGGAAAATTAAGAAAAAGGCTGACAGCTGTGTCAGGAATGACAAATACATTTGGTACATCAGTGGGGAAAGGGAATGGACTAAATTATCACTTGAAGTTGCTTCCAGCCTTGTGATTCTCTGATTTCATGGTACATTCCTTTATACTACAAAGCTACATGTTTAACATTGCACTGTTTAGAGCATTTTGCTCAGGAATTACATATTTTCTTTTATTATTTACACTTATTATAGTCCATGCACTTAATATTCAGTATAAATATTGCAGCACCGCACTCTCCTAAGTGAGTTTTTTTATTTCATTAAACATTTCCCTCTGTGAAATACCCTCTTCAATAAAGCATGGCAGCAATAATAAATGACCCACAGCAAGAGGAGTGGAATGGGAAAAGTAGAACAGGAGGAATTCTCCTGTTTCATAGATGTTCCATTAATTTATTTCCAGCAGGCAAACTCCATTTCCCTCTTCAGCAGTGTAAACCCTGAACTGTGGCTCAGGAGACACTCCTATGGTAGAGGCTCAAATAAACACCTCCCAGTTTTCTACTGACACCTTCTCAATAGTTAAAGTGGTTCCTCTGCCAAACTGGTCAAGTCACAGAGTTCACATTCAATATCACTATATCCATCAGCACTAAAACACCGAGTTTCAACATTTGGGGGGTGTTGATGGAAACCAAAAAAAAAAATTCTTGGGGAGATGTAGTGGCTGCAAGCTGAACAGGTGACAGCACTCCTGGAAATGCAAGCACCACCCACTGCTGAGTCACCCCCAGCCACTGCCATCACTTTCCAGCCTGGACAGCATTAATAACACAACATGAATCTCTTCCAAATTCTCTCAGCATTTAGGTCTGCACCCCAGTTCTGAACTTCTGAGGTTCTGCTTTGCAGTCCAGATTTCCACCATGGAAATCTCAGGCCCAACCCAAAACCTGTTAGTTAGCACTGAAATAGGGGAAGTCCTCTAATATTCCCCTTTATGATTATAGCATCAACAGTTCAGGTAGTGGAAAGTGCTTGACTAGTATGAATGAAGGCTCACAATGCTTTTTTTTTCCTTTTCCCCAGGCACAGATCACTGTCAAGAGAAAAAATTCAAGAAGAGGTGATTTCTCAGAGTTACAGAATCAGCTTGTGGGAATACTTAGTTTTAACCAGTCTTTGTCCAAACTCTGCTATTCCTGCTGCAGCCCTCACTAAACACACACACTCGGGATTATCAAAATGTTTTTGGGATGCAAATCCTTTTACATTTGCCATTTTCCGTGCAGGAGTTGTTTGCCTTCACTGAAATACTACGTATGCTTAAATGTCTGAGTCACTTTTTCTCAGCCTGCTCCTTCATCGTTGGACAATGTTTTCAAGGAGAAACCCTTACCAGTCACCACTGTAGAATGTCTCTCTAAAAGGAGCTGCAAATACCTGTTTTCCATGGTCTTTTTGAACATGTTCATCCATTCCAAATCCACTTTGGATTCTTTCAGATCCAGGAAAGATCACTTGAATATTATGCCAAACCCTTTATTGCAAATGGGCTAAGGACTCACACAGAAATGAAGCACAGATAGTTTGCTGTAGAGAGGGAGCCTTTTACAGGTCTGTTTTCAAGGTGAATGCTTATGTACAAAATACCAGTTCTGGAAAATGAACTGGGGCAGAAAAGCAATAAAGATGTTGGCCTGCTTCCCCCATCAGGAGATTCTCTCCGAGAGCCTGTCATTTTGCTGTCCACAGGGAAAAAGAGTGAGATCTCCATGTAAACTTAGATCTGGTGATTTTCATCAGCTGCATCTCTGGTGCTTCTGTGAGGCATTTAAGACTCAATGTAAGCTTTGGTATATTTTAAAAAATCAGTGAAGTCGCGAGTTCAAAGCAGCTTCTGACCACACTGTGCTTTAGAACATTTAAGAAAGCCTAATAGACACTGAGTCCTTTTCCTGATATTTATAACATTAAGAATAATAACAGCCTGAGGAATGAGGCTACAGAGAGCATGTACAGTCATCCTCTAGCAGCACAGCTTCAGCAGAGAAAGATGCTGTTAGAATAATCTTCCTGATTACAGTCAAGAAAGGACATAAATTGCAGAACACATCGCATTCTTCCCTCAGCGTTTTGGGAAAGTGCTGACAAATCCTACATGACAAGCCCTTTGCAAAATGTAAGCAAGAGATCGACAAGAAGATGTGGAGTTCAAAGGAAAACCTCAATTATACACAGGCATCCAGTCAATGCTGAGATCTCAATTAGCAGATTCTGTAAGGACTACGTAAAAGTGAAGTGAAAACCTGTGCAGGTTTATTTAGGTAGCCTGTGGTAATGTAGTTTCTTCTAATGCATCTGTGCCATATTATTTCTCTGAGCAATCAGTGTTGCCTTACTGGTTCTTCATACTTGCCTTCACATTTAACTGACTCCTAACTTGACAGTGAAATTCTGTGCAAATGTATTTCTATTGTCATTCTCTGCACTGCGTGACACAGCTGACCCTATGCTACAGGAAGGATATAGGGGCAAGTAATGCAAATTTGTAACCATAGAAGACTGTCTCAATCAGATTTAGGAAATGCACATCATTTCAATATTCAGTAGTTTTCATCACTAAAGCTCTTCTGAGGCTGCCATAATATCCTTTGTGTGCTTTTCTTTTTAATGATATGCATACAGCTAGTATCTCATTAGCCACATACCTGCCATGTCTCTGCTCCGAGACTGCAGTTCAGTTCCTGACTCTTTTCCTTAAAAGAAGTGCCAGGAAAGGACTTTTGAAGAAACATTAGTAGCACTGGAGTTTCCCAGGCATTGTGTGAGGGGCACTGGAAAAGCAGCCCCAAGAATTCCTGCCACACAGCTCTGCTCTTCTGCTGAGTCTGCACAGATCTGCTCCTGGCAGTGCCACACACAAGGACTCTTTATGTCAAGTGCCCTAACTGGGAAGGAGGGGGCAGCCAAAAGTTCTTGAAAAGCTTCTGTTCCCAGCATTTCACTTCATACGCCGTTTCCAAAACACTGAATTTAAATGTCACTTTGCTAATCCCTTCATACATAGCTTTTCACTGTGGAGCCACGGAAGCAATTCTAATCTTTGTTGGTAAAGAAGGAAAAAAGTCACTCAGGGCTGACTGTTTACATGACAAAAAAGGTTTTCCAAACCAGGTGTCTTTCCCCAGGCTGGTGAGCAATCCTCACAGCAAGGCGGGAGCAAAGCGACTGAGGATGTTCAAGTTCCCAGTTCAGTAAAAGGAAATCAAGTTGAAGAAAGGAGAACAGCAGTCTTCAGGACTGAAAAGCCGCTTTTGGAGGGCAGGTAGAGGAAGTGTTAACACGACCGAGCTGAAGTCTATTTTCCTGGCTGCTTGTTCTCCAGGCGAGGAGACAGCGTGAGCATCCCCGCCAGCTATGTGAGAGCCTCCTGAGGCAGCAGCACCAGCACAGAGACCTGCCCGGCCTCCAGGCAGCCAGGAAAATCCAGGAGCCCTCCGGTGGCCAGAGCTGCCTCAGCTCCTGACACGGCTCCCGTTCCCTTGGATTAGCTCCCCCGTGCAGAACTTTCATGGAAGGATGTGCTATTTTTACACGTTTTGACACTGCTGATGCATGGAGTCCCTGACAGGAGTCAAAAGGCTGCTGTTTTCTTGGGACTGTTCCTTGGCTTTCGAACTGTCTTGTCCTGATTTCAGATAACCCAAACCTTTTTACTAACCATGTATGCCAGAAAGTATTACTGTAAAGTATTACTTTAAAGTAGTACTTTAGCTGGGCTTTTGAGAAATTAGGGAAGTGATTTATTCTCTGATTGTTATAATAAAAAAGTGACACTGGCAGAAAACTCGAGTACCTTGGTAGAATTGTAAGTTCACAAACAAAGTATTTAGTGAAGTTCACGTGTACCCTTGCAGCCACCAAACTACCTACTCAGAATGCATTCCCTTTTTCATGATATAAATTCAACTTTCTTCCACTGCAATGCAAGCACCTTTACTCAATAGGTTACAGGAACAAGGCTATAAAGACGACTGAACACTTTGCAGTGTACCATTGACCTTGAATAACAACACAGGGCCTGAGGAGCAGTAATGGTCTCTCTTAATGATCTTTTACACACTGAATTGTGCTCTCCTCTGCAGTACCCTCGGATATTTCACCAGGTTACTTAGAAAGCAGGGCCCTACCCTTTGCAAGACAGAACTCGCTGGGACAACACACCCAAAGCACAGAGATGAAAAGAATCCAGCTTCAGCAGATTTTATCAAGGCACGGGATAATCTGAAGCATGATGAAGTGGGAACTGTCACTTATTTCCCCTTTTCTAGAGCTTCAAGGGAAAGCAAATCTCACTCCTGCCAGCCAGCCTTTTATGAAATGTCCTTACTGTCAAGTGCATGGCCAATAATGAGCAACAGAACTGCTGCCCAGGGTTTTGGCATGACAAGGACCAAACACTAAAGTCTCTGCATTTCTTTATAAAGACATGAAACTCCAAGGCAAGGTGTCATACTTCAGACACCCTTCAACTGGTGATGACCTATATTCCTTGGAGAACTTATGGAAAAGGAGAAGGCAACATTATGTTATTTTTTCCACATTTTGCTGCTGCATTACCTTCAGAAAAACACCCCACATATAGATTACAGATGATAGAGGCAACATCTGTGTTCTCACAAGAACCACATGTGGCTGGCTAACTCTTCCAGAGGAACTGACTGACTCAGACAACTTTATACATGGCTGTAAAGATGCAGTCACACCTTTCCACCTAACTACACATTCCAACTGCAGTACCCCAGCTGCCTGGGACACACTTAGATCTCTTCAGTACACTTCGGGCCAGATTCTCAAGTCATAGTGAATTTTCCCTGCTTTACTAAGCTATAGACCCAAACTGGTGTACCCTGTTTTACAGGAGATGAAGGATAGCATACTGTTCCCTAGATGAACATCACGCTGGATGGAGAGCTTTAGGAATTGCAGTTATTAAGTAAATTCTGCTCTCCTCATGTCAGATCCTAATTCAGCCTCATGAAAACCACTAATTTTACACCACAGCTGAATCTGCTGTGTCGTAATTTGAGATGGCAGAGAGTCTGGAGATGTAGAACAGGTATTCTTGCTCAAAACAATCCACACCTGCCCTCCTTTACTTGTTAATTACTATTTTATGAGATACTAATTATTGGTCCAGATGACATATTGATATAACCACAAAGACTTGTGGAATTGTTCCTGCTATAGAAAGACTTAAGCATTTTTACTTGCTGAAATAATTTTAAGCCCTTATTTCACAAAACCTGTGCAATGCTATTTCAATAATAGATCTTTTAGCTCTGCAGAAGAATGTGAGTGTTACAAATAAGCTATAACTCTTTACTGGTCTATGGCATGTGAAGATTAGCTTTTTCCAGATATTACTGACTGTGAAGTAGATATACTGGTGTCCTGCTGATAAGTCCATTATTTCCTTATAGCTGCAAATAAAGCCTGTTCCCCATTATAGCTATCTCTGACAAGCTCCTGAAAATATACCAGTGAGTCACCTACTGTATTGCCCCAAGTGTAGCTGAAGCCTCTGGACTTTGGAAAGCACTCCCAGCAACTCAGCTCACCTCTGCTCTTCACAGCCTGTACCTGAGGAATAAAGATTTTGATAGTTCATAAACCTGGCCAGCTGTTCCCCAACACTGGGAAGGAACTTCCAAAGGTGTGCGGCCCTTTCCAAGAGAACCCTTCTCAGCAATCGAATTTGACATGAAATCTCTCTGTGGATCACAATTGTGACAGCAGCTCATGCAATGTGTCACTAGTCTGGAACCCTGGGGAATGGCTGGTTCTGCTCCAGAGTTATGGACTTCGGCATGGACACAAGGAATTATTTTTCATCGCCCCAGGTGCAGGTGGGAAGGAAACAAAGTTTGCCAAGAGTGCAAGAAATATCAAGAGAGGAAGTGCTGCAGGTGGCTCTTGACAGCAATTCAGCAGGGGCGTCTCTGATTCAGGATCAGAGCTGCTACAACTGGAATTTGTCAGCAGCCAGTGGATATATTCTGGAAGAAAAGTGGGACAGGTCTTTTCAAAGGTGAATGATGACATTTGTTTCACTTCATCAAGGGCTGCAGAAGCATTAAGCACAGAATGCCTAAAAGCCTGAGGTGTCTGCTGCGATGCTTGTGGGCTGGAGAGATCCTGTGATTTTGGCATGCAAAACCAAGACTCTGAAGAACGTCAAAAGTTTGCTGCATATACCAGCAGCTAGTTTGGGGCTCTTCTGCTAAGGGAGGAGTTCCCATGCAAAGCTTGGAGCTGACCAGATAATCCAGATTCCTGGCAGTAGCAGCAAGTAAACCCAAGAGGCTGCTGGAGCTCCATGGCCCACGCATAGGTTGTGATCTGGTTGACTGTCCTGGACAAGGATTCTATAGGAGGAAGGTTTTGGGGGCCTGGGGCTGCTGTCATCCATGACTCCTGATGTCCTGCTAGCTGATGGCTCTCAGGAGAACAGACCACAGAGCTGCCGGAGCGCTGGCATCGGAGGGCGGGAACATTTTAGCCATCCGTGCCATGGGAGTTTTCATTTACCAGGCAGCCATTAACCACCTCTCCCACTGACATCAGCCATCCCTCAGCTTTCTCAGTACCTTCCAAATGAGATTTTTGACTCCAGCTCTTTGAGTAGTGTCCATATGCTGAAGGAAGAGGGAAGCTGTAAGTAAACACAGCAATTTTTCACTTTTTCAACATGGAAAAGCATGCCAAGAAATGTCCTCTTTGTACTTGTTCAGACAAGTTGCTAATGTCTATATTGCAAGATTCAATAGATAAAATAATCTCTGTTCCTTGTGCACATGTGGGAAGGAGAAGGGCTAGCAGAATGTAAATTTTGACTCTGTTGAAAGCACAGCCCTGTGGGAATAACTCCCTACCATTCTCAGCTGCAATGAGGAAGCACTGCTGGAGAGAAGAAACAGAACAATCTTCATGAGTGCTGCCCCTTCCCTTCTGTGCCTGGTGATATTTAGCAAGTCTTTCCCCACAGTCTTATGGTGGAGTTGGGAGTGATCTGTTCTCCAAAGGGGTGGGAAAGGATGGCTCTTGATTTTAAACACATGGTGAAAATGCTGAATATAATGTTGGGAATTTGCAGCTGGGAACCGGCTAGCAAAAAAGGATATGAATTTTTTAAAAATTTCCCGATAATTAAATCACAGCTCAGAAAGAAGTTAGCAAAATCTTTGCAGCTGGAAGGGGACAGGAAGATAGAATGGATTTGCACATTCAGTTTATTTATTGTTCCAAAATAAACTGAAAACCAGGCTTAGAAGTGCAAATGGGTAGCTCAGCAGTGGAAGGGTGGGCAATGGTTGTACAGAATATTCTTTAAAGATTAGTCACTTTAATGTGCCCACATGCATCATCTTTGAGGATTGGACCAGATTCTCTGTGGGTGTACAAGGCAGCAGTTCATAGAACTTAATTATTTATACCAGCAGATATTCTAGATAATATTTCTACTCCTGGCAAACGCCAAAGTATGAAAACTTGACAAAAATACACACAGAATAGCAAATGGGGGAAGAGGAGACCTTGCAAAAAGTGCTTCTCTTCCTGCTAAAAACACACATTGGATTTCCTTTTGAGTTTAAAAAAGATTTTGCTCTAGAAGTCTACTTTCCCCAAGCTGTGCAGCTAATTTTAGTGACTTCCACACGTCACAAGACTAAACAATTGTGCCAGCCTGCCCATTCCTAATAGGGGGTATTTATCTGTTTGCTTTGCATGCAGTCACTGAGGTGTAACCTGTCTGGCAATATTCATGAGAATGAGAAGAGAAAACTGGCTCTGATGCCCATGGGTATCATCCTGGGTACAGCCTCTGGAGGGTAACCAACTTAGCCAGCTCCTGTTAGGAATATCTCTGAGAGCTACATGGGTATTTGTAACCCCAGATACCCTTGGGCTCCCGTGTCTGTCTGTGGTGGTTTTGGCCTTTTCTCTGCTTTGTGGCCCCTCCTTTCTAAGAATGATAACAAATTTTCATAGTCAGAAAAGAGACTTAGTCTAGGTTGTTCAAAAAGAAAAAAAATCAAAATGCCTCCCTGTCAGACTGCAATTCTCTCTTTCATTTTCTCTGAGAGTGGCAATGACATTTAATCAGAGAAGGGGCAAGTTCAGACTGAGGAGGAGTCATTGATGCAGAGCTCTATGTAACTGGTGGGTTAAGTTCTGGCATTATTCTGCACCATTTGGAATTTCTCATGGCTGCTTTTAACCTCTCTGTTTAAAGACAACTACATATGTGAAACTCTAAGTACAATTCATTTATCTAGGGCTTTTTCAGCCCAGCTCACCATTTACCATTAATCCACCTGTCCTGATATGAATTTTCTGCTTGTCTATTTTTGGCATAACTCCTTCTTTTTCCTCAGTACTTTTTAGAAAGGAGTTGAAAAGGTAAAGTAGATATGCTATGCTTAACACACACAAGCTGTAACTAGAGTCTGACCTATTGTTCTTTTTTGTGTCATCCAAGAAGGAAAAGAGGGAATTTTCAATCAAGATTTTGATCAAATGCAAAACCATGAGTTTTCTCTTTTTTAACACACCAGTACAAAACTGAAACCATACAAATGCTTGAGAAAATATTTCTCAAAAAAAAAAAAAAAAAACAAACAAAAAACAAAACCAAAAAAAAACCAAAAAAACCCCCAAAACATTGCAAAGGACAATTAACATTTTGCGGTGGTATGAAGTAAACTTTTTTAGAGGACTTAGAACTTTTGTGCCAATATTTACCAAACAAAGCACCACAAGACACACAGTGACCCAAATTCACTTGCCATTTACAGCCTTGCAAATCCTTCTCAAGTATAAAGAAATACACTCTTCCAAAATAAATCTGGCCTTAAATAAAGATGTGAGATTATCATCCTGCTTGAGAAATGTACTTTATAACCTAAGAGAGAGAACTCTTCTAAGCAGCTCTGACATGGTATTTGGACAGCTGTTTAATAACAACATAAAATGCTGCTAGTTGAGTTCTATTATAGTTTCTCCTTGTGCTTCCAGCTGGCCGCTGCCTGGTCTAAGGGGAACAGAGACCAGAGCCAAAGATACACATCGCTCTGTGCAAGAATCAGAGAAAGGAAAAGTTGGGAGCCAAATCAGCCCCTCTGCTGCTGGGTGCCTTGGGCTGGAATTCACACCAAGACTGGCCAGAACTGGCCTGGAATCCCATCAAGAAATGCAGACACAGATGTCACACTTGCACACACGTGGTCCAAAGCCACTGCAGTCTTTCCATGGCTCTTGGGTCTGACACCCTGCGGAATGACCATTCTCCCTCTGGGGATGAGGTTCTGACCCCTCTGGAAAACCCAGCTTTGTAAACTTGCCAGGCCTTCACCAGGGAGAACTGACTCTGATCTCCCCATAGGAAACCTGGGCCCCGAGACCATGACAGGAAAGTGTTGGGATGGACAAAAGCTCATTCATGCTTAGATATGCGTCACGTCATCGGGGAGGGGGAAGCCATCTGAAAAGGAAATGTCAATTCATACAGCCTGCTGGAAAAACTGCACTGGAAGCATGTTTTATCTGAATATGCCAATCTATCTGAGTCAAAACTGGGAGAATGCATGGGTTTTATCTTCTTTTGTTTGAAGAGAAAGAAGAACAATATGTCACTGCAAAAATGAAGTGATTTTGTGTTTAAAATACCAAAGATTTTTTTCTTCATAAAGAACTCTGAAACAATATTGTTCCACTCCCCAGTGTGACCAGACTTGAAAATTTCTACAACTTGCCCTGAAACTCCAGTTTTTCACAGCTCCAAAATTTTGATTACCAGCTTCTAAAGCATTTTATGATCTATGTCCTGCAACTAGGAGAAACAAAGACTCTGTGAAAGCCTCACGCCTTATTTCTTGTCCCAGTCTGGCAGCCTCTGATGGCCTTCAGCCCTAATAACATTGCTACCACATCACAGAACTCAGTACCAGTGCAACCCTCACTCCTTTTATATACAGAGCCTGCAGTACTGAGGATGCAGAGAGACAAGCAGCACAGGCTTCGACTCCATCAGACCATACAGGTTTTCATGTCTTGTGTTAGCAGTCATGTTAAACCTCAGAGTCACTTTGCCCTAACCATGAATAAGGGTCTGAGCAGATTAAGGATGCCAAGCAGCTGATACAGGAGCTCTGTATGAGAAACTTTCCTTTCCCCATTGCCCCCCATACTGATTTATTCAGAACTCTGAATGAGTGCATTCGCCTGATGTGGAGCCTCTGCATGATGCCTTCATCTTTAATCAGCATCCTACAGAACCTGCTTTCCTGTCTGGCCACCACCCAGAAATGGCCTTGGGGTAAAACAAGAAAACGTGCCAAATAAGCATTTAATATAAACCAGGTGGAGATTTGATATGCTTCAGATGGAAAGCTCCTCCTTGATTTAAATTCGTGTCAGATCAAGTGTCTTGAGTATTCTGCATCAGAAGCCAGGGACCTGGAATGAGTCCCTGAAGGTCCTGCCCCAGCTGCAAATGCTCATGAACAGCCCCTCCTAGAATTGCTCTGGGTCAATTAACTCATGCTGGGCAATGCACACTTACCACAAACGTCTGCCTACTCTTCCAGCTTAGTGTTTTATGTAGAACTCTTTCTGTTCATTTGGAGGCACATTCAAAGTAACTTCCTGCTGAAGCAATTCCATTTGTCACAGGTTAGAAAAAAGTCACGGTGGTTCTCATTTTTTGTTCCTTCAAACCTTTTTTTTTACTATTAATGGATGAATTTTCCAATCTACTCAATAGGAGCAGTTTAGTAGTTAGGTAAAAAGTTGCTCATGGGAGCAACTTTTTACCTAACTAAACTGCTCCTATTATCTACATTTCAAAGTCCTGCTTTGCATATTTGCCTCAAGGTAGTGTAGATTACTGTTAGCACCAAAAACCTCAACAGAACTGGAGGTAGCAGGCACACACAGGGATTGTTTCAATGTGTGCCACGTTCTGTGGGAAAGACATCAAGAAATTCTCCAAGTTGGAATGCAGCAAAGATTCCTATCTAGCTGTCAGTCCAGCCATTCAGATGTAGGTGCAGGAAAACTGACTACAACTTTACAACTTCCTCCTCAATTTAGTTGATTCTAATATATTGATATGCAATGCCCTGGATAGAAATTTTATGATTAATTAATCATATTTCATTTTACCCTGCTAGCAACAAGGAAAAAACCCCCAAACCCAGTGCAATAGCAGCTTGCAAGATAGAGAAACTGAAACTCAATTTCATTTCATTCAAGAAGACAAAAATTGACAGTTTTTCTGCAGAGCACCCTTGGTTTGCACAGATCCCTATCACCCTGCAGCATAACTCCCTGCTGTTACGCAGTTGCAATTAAATGTGGGAAGCCAAACCTAACACTTTCCTACTTTTAAAACATCTGCTTCCAGCATTTATCTGCACCTGAAGAAACGGACTTATTTCTCATGTATACATAAAAGAGAAATAAGAGAAAATGGAATTTAGGTGCTAGATTTGAAGTGATACCATAAGCATTTAAATCCCAGCAGTGGATGACTGCTAGCTTCCTCACCCAGTAGAAAGCAGTGTTTAGGCCAGGAACCATTGGACAAAATCTATGCTAAATTAACCAAGACATCAGTTTAAAATACCCAAGAGGTTTATTCCATCAGAACCCTCTAACTCCTTTTAAACCTTGCATTTTCTGCTTGCACTCAACACCTTTACTAATGCAGGCTAAGGTGGCACATTCAGGTGAGACCCCGTGGTTAAAATGAAGAACATAATTGTGATAGTTTTCCAGTTTCCATGGTGGCACCCTTCTGAGTAGTGAATATATAACTAAGAAATATGAGTAATACCTTCTGAGAGATCATTGTCAGGCCTGGACTGCCTGTAGGATGGCTCTGGTGTTTGCTGGGGAACAGAATGTGGTGTTCAGATGATGGAAAACTCAAATGAAGTGGCAGGATAGGGGCATGAATTAAAACAAGTGAGCTAATGAAGAAAGAAGGAGGTTTAAAGTTAATAAGAACAATGGCTACCATGTGAGCTGACTTGTACAGTTATTTAATCAAAGTAGAACACCTAGGTAGGAGAGGAGGATTTTTACATCATCATGAGATGATGAGATGGTTAAAGCTAAAGGTCTGGATGAGTATCTGCTCCACAGCCAGCTGAGCATCACAGATCACAGAATGACCCCCAAAACCTTGGAACCCACTCATACATTCATGTCAGTACCAGAAGCCAAACAGTCAAGGCTGAAGTTTGGTTCTCTCTGCGCAGCGAGCAAAAGTTGCTGTGGGAAAGAATCTTGCGCATTTTGGTGTTTTAATTTTAAGGTATTAGCTGAAATGCGGGGCACACTCTTCCGACAACAAAGGGGGAAAGCAGGAAAATCCTTAGGAGGCAACCTTACTCAGAGAGCTTATTTGTTCTCCCACCAATCCTTGGGCACAGGGACTTATGAACTGGCCAGGAAAAATGAATCATTCTCACAAGAAGCTGCAGCAACTGGATGAAGAGCAAGAGAAAAATGTAGCTGCAGGATAACAAGGGAGACTGAGAATCTTGTGGTTCTCCAAGGTCTGTGTAACTAACAGCCGTGGAACAGTTTGCTTTGTCAGGGACCACGGCTGGCCAGGAACTCACATTTAATGAAAAGGGGGGCCCTGCACTCTCGGCTTTTTATAGCATCAGCAACATCCTCTTGTTGAAGTGGTACCTGTGGAAAAATACAACGCTGATCTTTCCCTGTGTCTTTTTCTATTTCACTCCAAAGAGAACTCAGCAGGCAAAACATGACACTTCCCCAGTAATTTTCACACCTCAAACAGGCAGTGATATTTTTCTAATACTATATATTTCTCTATTTGCACTCGACTCACCAAATGTTTCTGGGTTGAAGGCAGCAGATTGATATTTGTGATAAATGCGCTGCAGTCAAGAATATTCCGTGATTCTAAAGAACAGCAATATCCCTGAGATTGGAAATGTGCAAAGAGAAACAACCCAAGCCTCCGAAGAGATTGATACTAAACTCTGTGAGGATGCAAGGGATTGGAAGTGAAAAAGGCTAAAAAGCATCTGCAAATTCCAGCAGACCTTAAGTCTATTTTTGGAGCATTTGAAAGAGAACTAGAGTAGGACAGTTGATAGTGAAATTACAACAGCAAACCTGGCTGCAAGCTGGGTGTTAATTGTTGCACCATTCCTTGCTGCCCTCGAAGAGAGCCGCCCCAGCGCTTGCATTTACACAATTTACTACCAAAACAACCAAACCACACTAAATAAACAAAATAGTATTGTTTAGAGAAATAGCAAAGTGAAGCATCTTGGCCTACAACACAGGACTTCACCCCATAGGTCCGCATCCACGTTTGAGCTGACACAGGTCATCAATTTTGCTATTTATTAATGGTTTTTGTAATTCAAAGCACTCTGGTACTCCAGCCACTTTTATTTAGCAGACAGCCTCTCTGTTTCTTAGCAGACACTTTACTGGCTCTTTTCTCTCAATGCTTAAGCAAATGCTTTGTATTGTTTATACTATACTTCTCCATTTATTAATTTAAGCAGAAAATTCTTCAGGAGCTTAAAAACAGAATATATTCATTACTCTTTTCTTTGAGCTGCATTCTGCCTTTGAAACAATCCAAAGATCTCTTTTGATTGAAGGCACGCTGCCTTCATCAGACAGTGTAAGTTTATGTAGAACAGAAGATGCTGAAGGTGGGTGTATTTGACTGCTAAAGAAATTGGCAGGTAATAATGACATTCATGAAGGATTTGTCAAATTCAAGGTTGCACTTGTTAGAGTTTGTTGTTCCTGTGAACCTTCCAGAAAAACAGAATACCTACTTGTCAAAGAAAAAACCCAAAAACCAAAACTTTCTATTTGGAACCCTTGAAACCCAGGGCAAAAAGAACAAAACATCACTCATTTGCTTAGAATCTTGTCTTTCCTACTTGTACCACAAAATTGCTTTCCCTTTTTTAAGAGAAGAAATCACAGTGGCTAATAATCAACACTACTCAATTATTTACACCAAATAGTAACTTATGACTACGATTTAATGAGAGGGTAATGTATGTTGTTTCATTATTGGCTCATGAATAATCTTGACTTACATTGCTAATATGGCAGATAACTAATTTGCTTAATGTCATTAAAAAAATTTAACCTGTGACTGTATTAAGAAGACAATTTCACTTAATCTTTTTATATCAGAGTTCAAAGAGTTAGAAGCAATAAGTACAGAAATAAATTGATTCTATCCTGATTGTGCTGTCTGCATCCTGGGTGTGTTTATATCAGATTTACAACTGAAGCAGTGACAAAATAGCTGATGCAGAGAAAAAAATAAATTTGCCATGTCCGTAGTTCAGGAAAGAACTGACAGGTGTCAGTATGAATTTATCTTCTCATTTATAAAATAACTAAAGATTGGTTTCTGTGGTGGGAAGCAAACGAAAAAAAAAAAAAGGTTTGGTCTAGGAAAAGCTCTGACTGATATTTATCTCTGGAGAGGAAGCTGAGAAGGTTGGGTATTCCTTACAGCCTTGGGATTAGCAGTTTCTGGCCTGTCCTTGTGTGCACTTAACTTCAGATCTCTCCTCATTCCAGTTCTGCTGAATTCCATGTTTTCCCTTGGAAAGACAGCCCCTGTGCTTGCCAGGGGAAGCTTTTAGGGACAGAGCACTAGAAATGTAGTTCCAAGTCTGTTAGAGTGCTGAGAGGAGTTTTTGCCTGTTCCCTAGGGATGGCAGGGTCAGAGGCCAGGCTCCTGTCCCCAGAGGCAGCCAATCCTACAGCACAGGCAAAAGCTTCCCTTTGGGATCCTACAACACACTTCTGACCTCCAGCAAAAGAAACCAGAGGCCATAAACCAGAAAAACCTCAGGTTCTCCCACAGAGATGGAAACCAGAGATTCCAAGGGCAGTGCCCTTGTACCTACAATATCTCATGGTTGTTTCAAGGATTAAGATGGATTAAAGAAGCAAATTGAGCTGAGGAACCCATTTGTTAACATTTTCTACTAAATATACTCCCCCAGAGGGGGAAATTCACTTTTAAGAGTGAGTTAGCTGGTGCTGTCTGCTTAAGCTTGACCACAACTAAATTAAATGCTCTCTATTCACTGGCTTGTACCTCAGTGCCAGAACTGCTGGAACAATGAAACTTTTCCTGAGTCAAGAGTTCCTTTAAGGAGCTCTTTGCACCACTCTTTGCACCGGCCATCCTTATCTGCTCAATTTATGAGCCCATTTGAAAGGCTCCTGCAAAACCCAGGGTATTCTCAATACTCAATCTGGAATGCTCATAACTCAATCCAATGAAAACCAATTTTCTCCGGAGAACTCAAAAGCCTTTCTTCTTGGTGAGAGCAATTTCCAAGCTGTATTTCAAGTTTCAGTTCCCAGCAGTTTGGCCATAAAAGTGTTTAAAAAGAGTCACTCTCTCTATAAATATAGATGCGCACAAATATTACACTTTTATTTTCTTTTGGTATAGATATTTTTTAACCTCTCAATTTCATCAGACACAGGAGTAGCTGAGGGCCTTTCACCAAGGAGCTTCCAGGCAAACTAAGATTACCACAGTTTTCAGGAAGAGACAGGCTGAAATATTTTGGAATCAAAAGTAAAACTGCAGAAAGAAAATAAACTAAAGAAATAGAAATCTTATACACCTGGTTGTCTTGCCTTCCATGGATCTCCAGGGTCCCCAGAAATCCTACACTGAGTTCAAGACTCCTTGTATTTGTCAGTCTGCAGGAAAACCCATATTAAGAAATCATTGTCCTCAGAAATAATGTAAATATACACCGTTAATGGTGAGAGAAGGAACTGAACTGAAATCAATATCCCAGTACATCATCCAAGTCTCATATAATTCAACAGTTCAGCCACAAATAAAATTCAAGCCTCCAGCCTAATTTTCCTATATTCTAAATCACCATAATGCTGTTTCTCAGTTGCTACTTGTTCATCTAGCAACATTTCAGTTGCTTCCAATATGCTACAGGTTTTGTTGCCAGAGATCCCATGCTTCCATTTCTTACTCCTTCCATATTTTCCTCCTCTCATTTCCAAAATGCACTTTAATAGTTTCTGTCCAGTAGGAACAGATTCCACCCTGGGCAGCCAACAGATTTAAAAACATCCCTTATTTCATTTCTGGAAAGGTTGAGAGCTCAACTCCATCGCTTCTCCTATTGTAATAAACAAGATGTGATGGAGATCCCACACAGATGAATCCTGGCTTTTATATACAGCATTAGAGTAGGAGGAGAAATAATTGTGTTATCTCTGAACATTGAAGAAATATTGGTTTTTCCACATTTTATGTGTGCAGAAAGTTGGAAATCTCAGACTGTTACAAAGCCAAACTCCCGTGCACTTTTGGAGTAATTGGAAAATTTTCAGTTTGAATAAAACCCCTCAAACATATCACTTTCTTTTTGTTAGCATTACCTAGCATTTCAAAACTAGGACTTAGATAACAAAATAAACATCCCACATTATCTTTCATATTGAAGACTGCAAATATTTTTTCTGATAAATTCAAAATCTTGTGACCGCAAAAGCTTTTTGCCTTATTCCATTCCCTTTGCCTTAGTTTTTGTTCCAACAAATTTCAGCAGCATCCAACCCGTTGTGCCCTCATGGCACTGAGATTCTGCAGTGCTGGTTCTCCTCTTGAAGTTAGATTTTGATGCAATCTATACTTCCTTGCTCTGCCACTTTGACAGATCCATCATATTATTTCAGTGGACTTTGGATATCATAATCCCTGCCACATGCAAACATGAACAACCGAGTCATGATTTTACATCTGCAAATCCATGGAAAGCATTCAGGAGTTAAGTGGAATAAAGGCTGGGATAATATCAAAAGCCACAGCTTGGTTCATTTACTACTACAATTTCTCTGGTCACTTTGACAGTTGATGAAATATTAGCAAAACACATCAGAACTTGTGTATGTTTGAGAAGAGTAATTTATCAGAAATAAAATAAACTCCAGCTGTAATTCTCTCAGAGGTCATTAGACCTTGGAAGTTTGAATTTAGATTTCTTTATCACAAGGAGATTTACATTGGATTGAATTAATTTTTTGTATGTCCATGAATCATTCGGTTTTAATGGAGTTTTACCAATTTATAGCAGCAAATGATTTATGCCACTGGCATGAGGCCCTCATAGGTTTCAAAACTGCTGAAATTAAGTGTTGGAATATTCACTTTGGTTCTTGTATCCCTTTGAAATCTTGGAATGTGTCTCTTGGATAGAAAACTACGCAGTAGCATTTCTTTCAGCCAGAAGTCTAGGCTAGAGACAAAAAAAGCTGAAAAAGAGGTATCCCAGCTGAAATATCTTGTATTACAGCTGAAATGAGTGCTTCTCAAAGAGCAGACTTTAGCTCACAAAAACAAACAGAATCAGTGGTCGTGTCTGAAACAGTATTGAAGGATTCAGTGGATTCATTCCTCCAGAGCCACACTTACCCTTTCTTACAGACTGCGATAAAACATTGCTGCACTTACACCTCACCAACTTTGTTCTTTTCAGCTCTCCTTTTATACTTCTGATTAATTCTCAAATTTTGTAATGTTTTCTGTTTTAAAACCTCTTCAGAATATATTCAATAAAATGTTACACAGACATGAAAACACTTTGTATACACTGTAGACAGTCCATTATGTATGATTCAGCTTGAGTGAAAAAGAAAAGGGATACAGTAAGCATGATGATTTCATGTTGCTTGATAAAGATAAGGCTTGCTGGTATTTTCACCTACAAACTCTGCTTCTTTTTCCCAAGAGTGAGCTGCAAAGTGGTTGTTTTCCCAAATACTACTGTGCAATACAGTTGATAAATATTTTTATTTATAGTAACTATTCCACACACAGGCAAACTGGGTAATGCTTTCAAATGCAGCTTTTATTGACCTTGATTAAACTACTTGAGGAAAGTTTCTGCTTTCATGACTAGAAGACTGGGCAGCAAAGTTCAGAAACTTGATTTTATAGAGGTAACTCCTTTTTGTTCCCCAAAAGTGAAGTGTCTCTGTCTACACACAAGCACCAATGAGAAGGGAATGCTCAGGTGAGTCAGAATTGCAGGTTTTCTTTTTAATTAAAAAGCTATGCTCCACATACCTCAAGATGATCCCACAAATTTCATCTCAACTGAAACATCACACATGCACATGAAAATAACCATAAAGCCACCTAAACAAACATGAATCCATAAAGCAGTGGCAAAGACCAGATGTCCACCAGTGCAAATGACAACCTTATATACTTTGGAGTGTATATCTCACTTGGAGAGCACTTGCAGCTCTCAGAGTGCTCTCAAAGAGCACTTCCAGCACGAGCCAGCTGCCCAGTGTAAATGGTAGGTGAGCTCTCACTGACCTAATCATGCTGGTTGAAACAGGCAGGCATGCTGAAAAAGCCTTCTCTTAGTGCACTCGTTGAGGAAAGATTAATGGGACTGACGTTTGTGAGAGCGAAGATAAAGCTGAAAGCCAAGAGAAACAGATCAAAACATGCATCAGCAAACCAGAATATAGCAAAAGTATTTTCTTCTATACTGCCTCATTCTGTCCAGAACTACAGCTTTACATGAGATGTTACCTATAACTCAAACACAGGGAAAAAGCAGAACCTCTAATAAAGACTTTGACTTTTTAGAAGTCAAAAGACTTGCTCAAAAGAGACAAAAAAAATCTCTTCCTGCTGGAAGAGACCAGAGAACAGAAAGAGTAGTACAGAAAGAGCAATTAAACTTCTCAGATTGACATTCAAAACTGCTACTAACTCGTGGGTGACTGACAGCAAAGTGAGAACTGGCAACATTGCCTTCAAAGAAAAATCACTGCATAGCCTAGTAGAATATAATTTTAAGGTATGACTTCACTAATTTGAAAAACAGGATTGACAAATGCTATTTCTGTCCTGGATCAATTTTGAAGTGTTTCCACTTCTTAGCAGCAGCTTCAGCTCCAAGCAGAGGGCTTGCTGCTGGAAAACACAACGAATTCAGGGCCTCAGGAGTATGGCTGCTAAAAGCCACCTGCTGCAAGCCAAATACAATTATTTTTTACAGATAAATCTAAAACTGGTTTTGAGTTCACTAGGAAACTTCACTTACATAAAGCTAGCATGCTACAGATGCTTTTAGAGCAAATACCTGCTCTCAGTGATGTCAGCAGCATTAACGTGGACATCAACAATACCAGGCCTAGAAGTTAGAAATTTCCCTGTGGTGTAAGTTCCTGCCTTTCTGTGCCTTGTAGGTCCTTACCTTAAATATTACAGAGCTGAAAAAAACAGAGAAGTGATTTAAAAATCTCTTTTCAAATGGGTGTCCTCGAATAAACACTTCCCTGTTCTTTGCACTTGTAACATCACTAAACAGAGGTGTTCCACAAAAATACTAAATAATTAGTTCTCTTCTGCTAACAGATTAGGTGAATTAATTAAAAAGCCCTGAAGTTTTCCGAAAAGGATATATATATTTGCATAATCTCCTTGGATGTGTTCTAGCAAATTAATAAATGAAGGTTTATGATTTTCTTTTTCCTGTACTCCTCAACTAATGTGCTTATCTGTAAAATTCAGCAGTGGGAAGGGATAATTTTCCTTAATAGCTGTGTATGTGGAGAGCAAGACATTCAGAGAAGCCAAGTGTCCGTGTACAGACTCTGCTGCAGATGGAACAGAGTTCTGTCTTTCCTGAGCTACAAACCTGCCAGATATAAAGCACTCCCAGACTGGGAATGACACAGCTCCCCAGAACTGGCCAGCACACAGTACCTGGAGGTCACTTACAGTAAGCACAGTGTGGCCAAAAACCCAAGCACCAAGTGAGCAAACTTGGGTCTCTGCAGGCCTCAAAAACACAGCCTAGGTTTGCAGGGAGACAGAGCAAATAACTGATCCAGGTCTCCCAGATCACCAGCTCATAGCATGAGCCTCAGAAGAGCCTTACTTTATAGAGTTTAAAAGTTCACATCTCATTTGATTTTGGGCAGATAAGAGCAGTGCTTACAGCACTTGGAACTTCTGCTTCGCACCACTTAGGAATTTACCATTAACTCAGGCTATTAAAAAGCATGATCCAACAGGGAGGACTTGGATTCCAATATCTTTTGCTTTTCAATACTATTATTTTTTAATTGGTGCTGTTTGAACACTGCACCAATCCATAAAAGAAAATCTTCCATAATTTTAGCATCTTTAATTTAAACTGTTGCATCTTGAGACCTCTGATCCTATGCACAGAGCTCTTTTAAGAGCAGTTTGTTTGGCTTAATGAAATTTCTGCTGAGGAATAAGCTGAGGAGTTCCTAACATACTATTTTACTTAATTGTCCTTCTTTAACACAAGAAACAACCAACTGGATTTCTCTCTGCTTTGGCAAGCTTTGAGCACCTACCCTTTCATCATTCTTTTATCTTGATCTCTTTTTAGCCCTGTCCCCAGATTGTGCAACAAAAGCCTTTGATGTCCCAGATCTGTGCCACATCAGACACCACAGAACTCTCACCACAAGCTCCTTAACTCACTGGGCAAACTGCACTGCTGTGCCATGTAAAAATACACAGAGGATCCCCAGTTTTTTACTGGGGTAGGCGTGTCAATTTAGCTTATGTGACTGTGGTCATCTTAGGTAGTTTCTCACATCCTTGTTAAAAACCATTAACGCTGTAGATACATATACACATATTTTGTGACAACTTTTATTTTTTAGATGCAGCGTATTGTACTTCTTCGTGTGGAATATTACATGTTCAGCACAAGAAGTCCTGCAGCACTTCAGAAACCATTGTGAAGATTGAACGTTCTCACAGCTCTGTCAGTAACAGCCTATGATTTATCTGAAAGATGTTTCATATTGTTTGATAGAGAGAAATACATCCAAGATTATAGCTCACATTTCCAGCAAGACATTTGTGTAAACTCCTGGATGTACCAGCACATCTGGCCATGCTTAGTGTGAAGTAAGACCTCCACAGCCTCTCTCCTGTTAGAGAGCTCTGCTTGTCTCACAAAGGCATCGCATGCCCTTACTAAAAGATCCAATAACCAAACAGTTAAGAAATCACAAGATGTGCTTTTTATGTTTATGGACAACCCCTCAAAACCCAGAAAGCATGACAATTCAATAAATTACTGTACCTGACAGATCACAGCATTAGCAGCAGACAGCAGCAGCTGGCTGATGCCAATAAATCCTTTATGAATTGCTGCCATTCTCCAGGGAATGGTAGCATTAAAGCCCCAGACAGAGATTAGGCCAAAGAGCTGACCCAAACAACCGAAGATTCAACAATTAATGGAAAGCTGTGGATCCAGCACAGTTGAATTAGTCCCATGATATCCCATGGCTAACAAAAACCTGAGGAGCCCAAACACAAAGCTGAAAAGTATTTTGCTTGCAAACTAGCATAGTAAGAAAGGACATGCTGGCAAAATCTGTCACTGAGGAGAAGAGAGCAAGTGTGCTGGCAGCATATTCTCACCGAAATAAAAAAGAAGTCAACAATTCCAGATTATTTTTTTTAAGGGAAAGTAATGTTTTACTTGAATTTAGTCTTTTGAAAGATTCTAGAAAACTGTGCTAATAAATTAAACCTTGGATTCTTCTGAGAACACAAGGTATCCAGGGAAGATCAGGAGGTGTATTTCTTTCTTATTTCCCTCCTATGCTGTCCTCCCTTTCTTTCCTGCTTAAGTGACAATGTTCCCTGTGTTAATTCCACTTGGTGGATCCTCAGTTGTCACATAAAATGCTTTGAATGTACTTGTCACACATCTTTAACTTAGCATAGCTTGAAATTTGAGAATAAAAGTAATAAAAACCAATAAAATATGAAAGGGACTCTGGTGTGAAAGGGTGCGATAAATGGCAGGTACCTCCTCACTGCTAATTCTCTTCGCTGGCAGGACATCTCACAGGGCCACCCCCAGTCGTGTGAATTCCACATACCTGAACCAGGATGTTCCAGGAGCCAGAACTACATTTTCCCTCTGAAAATTCTTGGAAATTCATTTTTAGTCTTGTTTTTCAGGCTTCATTGAATTCTTAGATTAATGGTCTCTGGAATTTTTAACATACATCTATCTTAGCATTTATCGACAAGACTCAGTGAAATAATTTCTCTCTGTTACACTCTGAAAAAGTAATTATGACCGTGTGCAGTAGAAAAACATTTTTCAGCTTTCTTAGTCAGGATGCAGACTTTTGAAACCTTCTCACATCCTACAAACTGATGTTATGTCTATTAGTAAATACAAAAGACATTTAAAATAGGTTTTAATGGGTTCTTGTTACACAAGAACCCTATTCTTGTTCTTGCACATCTTCATTGATGTTTATAAATTTGAAAAGTTGCTAAAAAATATTTATGAGGCTACATATGAGGCTTAATTTGTTACATGTACATTTTGAAACATTTTAAGCATTTTTAATCTGTAGTCATAACTTCACCTACTTTTAGGCAGAATGACCAGGTCTCTAATGATTCAGTTGCTTTTAACATTTCTAAATGGCTTGAAAAGCAGGCTTGTATTTTTATTGCCTTAGCCAATTTAGAATGAACAGAAGTTTCCAGACCTCGAATTTATTAAGCCTACCATTCACCATCATTCCAAATCTAAAAAAAAGCATTGCTAATAATTGCACAGAAAAAGAGCTACAGCTCGACGTAGTTTGTTATAAGATAACCAGCAAAAAGTACATTATTTGCTTAATAGCCAACACAAATTCTAAGGCTGCTGTTGCAGGCCACAGGAAAGCAGAGGTAAAATTCAATTTAGTCAATAAATGCTACCTAATATCTAGAGTTTAATTATAGAAATAAAGCAGAATACAGTTGTGCCAATTTTCATCCCAATAGAGGCATTCGAAACACAAGCAGGCAGTTCTAAAGTGACCCACAGACACATTACTGCACTCCAAAGATTGTTAGTTTTAATTGTAACACAGGAGGGGAATACAGGAGAATTGCAACTAGACAGAAAACACAGGAGTAGCTACAGCTCCTCCCACGACTGAAATGAAGGGCTCAGTGCAGGATTTAATCAGGAGAATTCCTAATTAAAGGCAGCTGGAGAAGAACCACACGTGCAGATTCCTGACTGCCCACCCTGGGCACATCCATTGACTGTACCCAGAGCTGAAAGGCCGAGTCTAGAAGTCACAGAATGATTTGAACTGGAAGTGACATAAAGCTCACCCAGTTCCATGGGAAGGATGAAATCCCCAGGAGTAAAACTGTAGTAAATTTTTTGAAATATATTTAGATAGGACTTTTTGAGTGAGAAGCTCTACAGAACTTGCCATTGAAGTAACAAAGAAGGTTGAGAAAGGAAAGCATTTGTAACAGCAAAACTGAAGTGCTGGGTGTTTTTAAAATTACAATTTAGAACTGAAAATATGATAATGGAAATCCTACAGAGGAAACAGAAAAACTAGAAGATGCTTTTGACTCAGTGCTGTATTAATGGCCTTCCCAACCTAACAGTATTTGTGCCTTTAAAGACATTGTCAAAACACCTCAGTGCATTTTTATTATGAGTGTTATATTATTCAGATCCTTCCCTTTCCATTTCACTTGGTAAAATAACTTCCATTACAGATTTTCAAATCAAGGCAGGAAGGGGATTTTGAATTGGAAGCTTGAGAATCCATAATACTGAGGAAGTTTACTGAATATTGGCCTTAGACACCCTAGCTCAATAAGAACTACATTTTTACAACAGAACTCTGCCTCTGGAAAGACGTGAAAGGTAAAGACAAGATCTATACTCACAGAAAGGACAAGTTTTCAGCTTACTTATGTTTTGTGGGGGATATGACTTCATCTCTTCCCATCACATATCTTCTAATCATGTTTGTGTAGTATAGGGCAGTATAAGCCCCTGGTGCTACATAAACAATGGATAATGAGTGAGTGCACGTAATCCGTCTCCAACAGTTCTGTTATGATTCCAGGAGTTACCTGGAAACCACCCTGAAAGCATCTGTGCAGAAATACAGTGAAACAGAGACAGAGAAATTACATTCCCTTTTCTTCTAATTAGACCTATCAGAGCCCCATCTCTTTTCCAGAACATAATGAAGTATCATTAGCTGGAGTGGGATCCTGTCTGACAGAACTGTTGAATTTCTTTTGATTTATAGCATAGATTGTCTGCTGAATCTATTGTGAGCCTGCCTGGTTTTGTCTGCCTGCCTTCAGAGCCAGGAGGAGCCGTGCAGTGCTGCTGGCACCAAGCAAAGCCACAGAGGTTGGGTAAGCAGGGACAGCACTACCACTGGGACACTTAAGGCACAGGAAGGAGCTCTCAGGACTCCCCGGAGCCTTCTCTTCTCCAGGCTGAAGCTCCCCAGCTCTCTCAGCCTTTCCTCACAGAAGAGAATCTCCAGCCCTCAGGGTCTCCGCTCAACTCACCCTGACAGTTCCAACAACAAACTTTGCTTGGTTTACAAGGGCATTATGTGCAAATGGCATTTCACAAGGCCAGATGCAGCATCCAATTACCTGGCTTTATAACTGGATGACAATTACCTAGATTTTTCAGTGCTCTGCCTAAAAGGCTGACTCCAAGAAGAGTGGAAATCAGAGCTTCAGGTCACGGGGGGGGAAGAATCTGAAGGCAGGGAGCAGCACAGTGGTGTGATGCCCCCTTGTCAGGGAAATCTGAGTTGTCTGAGAACAGCAAGTCTCTGAGCCACACAGCCACACGTTCAACGAAAAAGCAGTGTGCCAAGCCATACTCATGTCATGTGCTCATTGACACGGCCAAATACTGTCCATAAATCTGGCTTCCTGATCACTTCTAAAGTACTCCAGTCAGCCACAAGCTGCCAAACACTTCCTCAGGGAAGCAGAGCTCCTGGAGACATGAGTGAAAGGTTTGTGCATGTGGGTCATTCTGCCAACATATCCTGCATGTTACCATAAGAATCTCTCTCAGCTTAGGAAATTTCAGCACGTTTTTCCAAAGTTAGTAAGCATTCCAACAAATTTCAATGGATCAAGTTACCTGAGGCCAAATGTTTATGTTTCACCAAAGCCCAAATAAAACAAACAACTGCAAGCAGAATGGTAAGCAGTGGTAGGAATGTGAGGCAAACATTTGACTTCTACGTGTCAACCTCAGTCTAAGTTTATGACAAAGTCCTTCTCCTGGAGGGAACTGACTGGGAATCACAGCAGACACACCAGACACAAGGCACTCTTGAGTGTGCTGCACAGGCATTGCTCTCCCTGCATGAAGGACTGTGTGGCCATGGGGAGAGCAGCTCCCGGGCACCTTAGCAATGGCCCAGAGGTCAAACCACAAGATGCAGATGCATAACCCTCATGAAGGCAAAATATGATTCCAGGGGCAATAATGGGTCACAAACCACTCCACACTTGCTTTGGTTTGGTTCAGAGCTGCAGCAGTGGGTCCATAGCTCAGCCTGTGACAGCATCAGCCACAGGGCAAACAACTGGGGTGCTCTGCTTGTATTCAAACAGCAGACCTTGCTTCATGGAACCAGCTCATTAAACAATCATGTAAAATGACAGAAGTAGGGAAAGAGAACTCCATAGTGTTAGGAAAACAGACTTGAATACATTTTGAAGCTGCTCTTCCCATTTGCATATAATATTGCTGAGAATTTGCAAAGGCTCTGAGTTGCACATGACTGCTCTGTCTCTGCACAACATTTCAATCCAGCTACCCCACAAACCCAAGGACAATTTATTTCCAAACTGTTGACAGTGCTAGTCCCACAAAAGTTCACATGTTATGGCAGCTCCCATCCTTCCAGAATCCGGTATTTACCAAAGGCTAACAATTTAAAGATCCGTGTGGAAGTCCTGAGCCCTAAAAACATAATCCCCCTCTGGCTTATTACTTCTGTATGTAAAATTAGCTTTTAGGACAAGGATGAGACAAGCCCCCAGGATTTCTGTGGAGGTCTGAGAGGTAAAGATTGGACATACTTAATTTATGCTGTTCTTTGATGCCCTTGAGGAATATGGGACACACTGTCTCAATCACTACTGTTTTTACTACTATTCCTTTTGGCTTTTGTGATCTTGTTAGACTGTTCTTCCTTTATAAGGGCAAGTGTGCTAAGCAGAAAATGATGGCCTATAGTCCATTCACCTCCTAAACACCTGCTTCAAGTGAAATTACTGTTATTTATAGAGCTCAACACACTGAATTTACAGTATAAATAAACACAGCAGAAGATGTACAGAAGGACATATAAAACACAAGCAAAACAGTGGAGTTGCACGCCTACATTTGTTACACCTGCTTTTGTTTCACTTTTCATTTCTTTTATTTCTGTCCCTGATTCAGGCTTTGAATTTTGAGAAACACTGGACTCAATTTCTGATGTACAAAATCAAACAATTAAAAGATAAGCCAGTTGTGAAATGCCTTCAAAAGCATCCCCCCACCTCTCTAAAAAGCTGTCCTTCAGACCGCTGGGGATGGATTTCCTCCCTTGACACAGAATGTCAAGCAAATGGAATATATTCAGAGCCATCCCTGTTCTGGCTGCACCAGCATTGCTGTGAATAAGGACAGGTGGGTTACATTACATAGGTTGTTTTTCCAGATATTCAGGAGCTCATTGAGTCTGAACACAGAACAACAGCAGCCACTCTCCTGCAACTGCAAAAGCACAAAAGGACCAGGCCATCTTTTCTCTTGCTGGGGACAGATCTCTCTTGTTTCTATAGAAAATGGAGCAGGCTCTCAATTTTACACAATCACGCTCGTATCTCAAGTGAGCGGACACAATCGGACTCATCAGGCTGCTAAGAACTTCTCAGGGAGCACAGATTTTATTATCAATCTTCCTCTGGCTCCACAGCTAGGAGAACCCTGCAGCTCTCAGCCTGCACAGACCTTAGACACACTGCAAAGCACTGAACCTCTGAAAATGGCTCTGAAATGGGATGTGGCACAGCACAACCGGCCCTCTGAGGCTTTTAGCAGCAATCTCTGTATTATGCCAAGCTGGGTAAAATACAGTGTAATTCAGAGTGTTCCTTTGCTACCAGAAGAAATCATTAATGCAAGCAGTGATTATGAAAGAACACAGCCAACAGCATTTGCATTGGCAGTACTCTGCCAAACGCTTCACATTGGTGATAAATCGTGTTTTCCAGGCCATTTTAGAGTCCCTTTGCATGAGCAGTGTGCAGGGCAGAAGAAAAAATAAAAAATGAGACAGCCTGAAATATAAATTAACTTTAATGTGAGGAGCTGGACATTCTTGGGTACATTAAGTTTCATACTGAGCATGACAACACCAAAAGAACCCCTGAAATTTTGTTCTGGTTTGATTACTATGTAAACCCTGTCTCAGGAAAGGTCTTCAGCTACTGAAGATTTGTCCGTAACATAATGAAAACCATTTCATGAACTTTCAGTTTCTTGGAGCTGTGTGATCAAAGCAAGCTAAATTATTCATCGGCTTTTGTAAGGAAATGTGTGAGACATCTGCTGGCAGCACATTCAAAAACCACTGATTTTTTCCTTGCTGGTTAACACAAGAGCAGAGACTGAAGTCTAGTTCAGAACCCAGTAAGATGAGTGGAGTCAGTCCTGTTAACTTCAGCGGTTTGGTTTCTTTTTAATCCAACCCCTGATATATAAAAAAAGGTTCAAAAGACAGTAAAAGTATACTTGTCCTTTGTTTATCTTCCCCTCTTTTTGTGAGTAGCTATAACCTTCTGCCCTCCTTGCTCTGCAGGGCTGAAATGCAAATTAAAGACTTGCAGTGCTCCCAGAATGACTCAAAGATAAACAGCTGAAGAACACAAAAACGAACCAAATTTTCAGAAGACACAAGCAAGAACTTGGAAAATAATTTCCACTATATGTTCTAAGTGTCTTACTCTACACAAAGCACATTTGGGCAAGGGACACTAGCAATACTGGCCCTAAGAGAACATATGATCACTGAGCTTCACCTAAGAACCCTCAAACTCTTGTGGTTTTCAAGTTTGTTTTGCTGTAACCCTCAGAAGCCATTACAGTGGAAAACAGAGCTGATTCACTGCTATTGCAGGGGGCCATTCAACTCCAAAGATTGCCCAATTTTTATCTGTTCTCTACATACATGCTCAAGTGGAGTGATGCTGATATAGCTAGATGGAAGTACAGTTAAATGGAAACAAACCACCCAGTTCCCCCCACACATTTCAGTTTTCTGGCATGCTAATTTGAAATTAATTACTGTTTACATAATAACGAATGAAAGGCTTAATTAATTCTTTCAAAACCATATCAGATTAGACACCCGGTGTACAGTCTACATTCTGGTGTGGTATGTGTGAGAGAGATACACTGAGCACATTGAACTGAGTAGAGGAGCTTAGGTCTATCAGGGAATAGCAACTGAAATGATGACCAGGTGTTTTATTGGAGCTACCAGGTAAAAAGTTCATAAAGAGAATTGTTTTCCTGCTGGTAAACAGCAAAAAACTTGCATGCACCCAGCTAGAATGACCTGCCAGAAGACTTCACCCTGAAATATTTTCTCTCAGGGTTTCTCTCTCCACTTCCTCTGTCCTTAGGATAAGTTTGAGGCATACCTACTCATATTTATTAACACTACAGCAAATAAAATAGCTAGGTTTGAAAAGTTAAAGCTGGCATAGGTGTTCCTGAAAGACAGAAACTCTGTCAGCATTAAACCCGTTTCCTTCACAATTTCATTGGAAACCCATCCTTCTTTCTAGAGAGATCCATTTCACGATCAAAATCTTTTGGAGGCAGAAGATGAGATTAAGTACTAGATCCAGATATGCTAATAGTAAAAATGTGATAGAATAAAAAAGAAAAATAAGGCTAATTACTCCCCATAACCTGCATTTCTCTACTGAGGATCCACAGAGGTCATGTCACTTGAAGGGCTGTTGTCATTGTACTCTGCTTTTAAACTCAAGAGAAACAAGAAGTTCATCCTCACCCTTTACATAATTCCCAATTAATATCCATGATTGAGTAAGATCTGAGAAGCAGTGACACAAAGAACACAGTGAACTTCAGCTCTTTCAAAGCCATGTGTGCAGAAATGGCCATTTTTGAAACCTGAGTCAAGGATGCAGTTTTGACAGGGTGAACAAAATACTCCCAGAATGTGATGCTGTGGAAAAGGGAACTCGTAAAGAGCCTCTGAGGAAAGAGACCACCTCAGCTCAGAAAAGAGCTGCATTCTAAGCACAAAGTACAAGATCCTGACTTTTTAGTTGCTCCAATTAGCTCTACAGCTTGACATTTCTGCTTTGTTTTCTGTTCAGAATATGAGTAACTGCCTTCACTGGACTGCTTAAAAGACTAGCAGAGGTCCATGTAATCCAGACCTCCCTCAGGACCAAAGGCAGGCAGTGAACAGCCAGATGCCAAAGGCACTGGCATCAGTATCATACAAGGGCAGCCTTGAACACAGAGAGTGCACCAACACAAAAATCCTCACTTTCCCTGCACTGAAACCACAACCAGTGCCACTCACACACACAGTGCTCACAGACAATCATCTTCTCAGGTGTTTAAAAATATCACCTTCATAAAGACGCTGCATTTTCTGGGGAGGGGAAAAAAAAATAGGCAAGATAAGATTTTTTCCACATCTGCCTAACGTGTACAGCTTAAGGGCAGTACTACACAGAAGAGTTAAAAGGCAGTAGGGGATCAGGGTGAACTACTTGAGGTGGTTCATTGCAGTCCCAATCAAGCCATACTGGAGAATGCTGACAAAGCCCTATAATGTTACATAAAATAGAATATACACTGAGAACTTCAGTCAAACTCTTTCATATGTGACTGAAAAGTACCCTTTTCCCTTAATTTCCTGCCCCAATACCTAACTATTTGTACAAAAAAAAAAAGTGTTTGATAAGAAGCTTTCTTAAAATACTGCAGTTGCATTTGAACACAAAACTCTGCTGTGCCTAAACAGCAGCAGAGCTTTAAGCAAAAGTCTTTCCCAGTTGAATGGCAATGGAAGTGCCAATTGCTGCCAATGCAGTCAAGAAATTTCCTCTCACCTCCACTGCCTCCACCCTTGTGCCTTTCAGCTCTCACTACACACCTGTTGGAGCAGATCTTACAGGCAGACACAACTAAAAAGGATGATAAATCCTTTTAGGGCAGCCTGTCTTCATGGGATTAGTGTATATGAACTGCTTTGGACCATGTTCACCCTGGAGCAGCACATGGTCATCATCATATCAATTCTGCAACCATTACAGAAAGGAACCATTCCAAAATCCCATACATCAAACTCTTTCATAGAAGAGTATATAAAACGACTGGATTTGCCTCAGCTGTTATTTCATGCTGGGCACGCTTCATGCTCTTTTCAATCTGCCCCTCTAATTAAAGAAATTACATTATCATGACTGTGAAGAACTTTTCCCATTTCAGCCAGATATAGCAAATGACCAGGCAAGCAACAGTGCTTCAATTCCAATTCAATTCCAGGCTGACTTCTCCAGGAGCCAGATAGGCTTCAGGGACAGCAGAGTCCTGGTGTTTGAGCGCAGCCTGCACACAGCCTTTGTGCAAACACTCTTTGTGTTTGTGCCTGTGACTATTGTGCCAGCTCTCCTCAGGCTCAGCACTTGAAAAGCCCTCCTGGATTTCACACATCACAGTAACACCATCAGGAACAACGCCAAGTGGCTTTGCTGTAGACCAAGAACATTCCTATTAAAAATGAAGTTTGCCAGCAAACTCAGTGAGCACTTCAGTGGGCTGGTGAGTAGATGAGCTGAGCTGGGACTGACCATGAGGGGTCCAGTTCTGCTGGCTGCTCTTTTAGCTCAGCGCTGCAAACAGTGTCAGCAATGCTCGTGAAGCTTCGACTCCTGGCAAACTCCTTTTCCTGCCTGCAAACAAGCCTAAAACTGCAACATAAGCAATGCTCGCTTGTGCCTTCCTGCAAAGAGTCATCTAAAAGCACTATCCAGATGTTCCAATCAGTGTTTTCAATTTACTCCTGTTCATAAACCAAACGTGGCTCGGGGATGACTCGTACATCCCTATATGATTTTACATATGACCTACTCCTTACGGATTCCTATTGCGTGAGGAATCCTTTGCCAAGAAGGTTACTCTGAACATAAGAAATTAAAAAAAACAGTACTCCGGGCCAATTTTGGATAACTTCTACCACAAAACCCCTGTTTCCTAATTATTTTTTATACACAGAGTGCTGAGAAAGCCACAAAAGCAGGTTTCCCAGGACAGCCTGCTGGTAATTGGTTGCATTTTTGTTTCAGCGAGTCATTGCCTTTTTTTCTCCACCCAGAAGTTGGGCTAATTCTGTCTCCTGTCCTGAGGCTTTGGTGCAAAGAAAGCTTACCAGGTAAACCACCTGCCTTTACCAGCCCAGACAATGATTAACCTATTTTACACAGATGTCTTTTCTAAGTAAAATCAGTATTTGTAGCTTTTTATTAAGGATGTCAAGTTTCACATAAGGCATTACAGAACTCGTGACTTCAAGTGATAAGAGACCAAAAGTAGGAGATGAGAAACAAAAATAAGAGATGAATCTGACACTTTCCCTAACTTGACAGCACCCTGACTTGTTTGAGAATGAATCTGTTCTCTAATGAAGGCTTGGGGATGCTCTGGGAAGATGGATTTTCCCTGAATCTTTGCTGACTAACAGAGGCTAACCTCATCCCTCAGCTTTGACATGACACAAATTCTTGATGAGCTTTCTGGCGCACTCAGCCTTGTGCCAGGCACATCTGACTATGCAAGTGATGCTGGCTGCAGACTGAGGGACTCTTTGGTAAGCACCGAGGTAGCAGGGCAAGATTAAAGGCTCTAGGATATGCCACTGGCACTTAGAAACCAACTCCCAGTCTAGAAGAACAAAGGGGATGGAACTGCATCCAGCCCAGCTGGGGAGCAGAGAGAAAACAAATTCATTGTGTAAGAAATAAATCATTTTCAGAAGCAGGTCCTGTGTGCTAGTATCAAAGGGGCTGGTAAATTAAGGCCACTCTATAGCTGTGGAATCAATTGCCATAATGCAACGCTACTTAGCAAGTTTTCCCCTGGCAGCAGATCTCTCCACATCCCAAAAAACTGAATGCCAATAATTAAGAATTAATATCAATCATTCTTTTTCAGAGCTACTGTTACGCTGCTGCATGATTTTGGCACATATTTCAATAATTCTGTTTCATCTGCACGGCCACAGACCTCTTAGTGGGAGAAAGACCAGGCATGTTTTTTGGGCACTGGGCAAGTTACAGCTTGAACTAACACCCACCCTCTTCCCTCATGTCAACTCTGAGCTTTCCACACCTGAGATAAAGGCAGGTTTATTTTTCTTGCAAGTCCCTCTGATTTCTAACTAGACATCAAAACCCTGACCTTCTTCATGGTGAGAAGCCAGGCACAACTCATTATGGCTTTGTTTCTTACAGGAATAGATGGAACATGACTCCTTGAAGTCAGAAGTGAGCTAACTTTCTCAAGTTTCAGAAATAACTGCCACCTCAATGCTGCTCAGCCCTTCAGGGCTGAATCCATATACCCTGATAAACTTCTGAGATTCCCAAGGATTTAATGCAGTCAAAGAAAACACTGCCAGGGATCCAGTTGTTGCAAATAGTCTGTACTTTTTGGCTTTTCATCTTGAACTGGGATTTTTTCCTCTTTCAAACTGTAGCAGTTCAACACCAGGTATGACTTCATGTGGCTCTAATTATCACAACAGGCAAAGCAATCAAGCTCATTATCTAAAAGAAGGAAGCAGCTGACAGGTTCCCATCCCCCCCTCCCCCCACCCTTTTCTCAACAGGTTTTCTCCCAAAGTATTCCCTGGAAACATGACCAACTTTGGAGTGCTTTGTGTATTATTAAGGATATGAACACCGGCTAAAGGGAAGAGAATGAAGAAATAAAATATTTAGCCAACTCATGAGCTTTACATGACTCAACTTCATTGGCATTGCTCCTGAGTCTGCTTCACTTGAACGATGAATTGTATTCACTTGCTCTCATTTCATTACTTAATATAATTTGAAGAGGAATGAAATATGTTGAATTAAAAAGTTAGTCCAACAGCCTTTGAACTCAAGGGGGGTGGGGGGTATGAAATGAAGTCCCATTTTCTTTCATGTGCTTCAATCAGAGTTTGTCAAGGTACACTGATATTGGCATATTGTGGTTTTTTCCATCAACTCCACACACATTCTGGACACCCTTGTTCAGTATTTTATGAGTGTGAATCCAGAGATATTGCACAAATGTTCAAGTACCATTAGATCCTGGTCTCAGAGACCAAAGCAGTGTGCTAAGTCAAAGCACTACCTTACATCAGCAGCTAGGTTCTCTCAGTCTCACCATCCTATCACACCCATTTATGAGATTTGGTAGTACAACACCAGGGAGAAAAACCAAATACTCCTACTCCTGACAGGGATCATCTTGTGCCTGTGCCCTGTACAAGATTTAAAGCAACTACATTTTGGGAAGTAAGCACAACGTATCTGATGTTACCTTGGGAAATTCCAGCTAAACCATAAGGCTCTGAAGTGCCACATACTAGAAGCACTTGAGGAATGGGATGTTATCTTTTCCTCCAACAGATTTCAGAAGCAGCTTGCATTTGATGAGCAGATGTCACTTTTCTCTCACTTTCAGCCCTGCAATTTTGATTCCTGTTACAGCTGCCACCTTTAATTCATTTCTTGTACCTGACAGAGCTGTTCTGAGGTCGGTGATGGACTGTGGTTCTGCCAACTCTTCCAGCAGGAAACCAGGAACTGGCCATGCCTTTTCCCTGTCATGGGAAGCCAGAAGAAGAGGAACTTGAAATGGGCTGCACTTGATATTGGCTTGTCAAGAGTCAGGGTGAAAAGAGACAAGATCCCTTTCTCACAAATTCACTACATGCAGAGTGTGTAAAACCACTCAGACGCAAGAAGAAATAATGATAAACAAATCCCTGGTAAGTTTAGGCTGGAAATTAGGACATATGAAATTATTCAAGATGTGAAACTTTGTATTAAACTTTCACAAAGTTTCATCCCAGTTCAGAGGACAAAGCAGTCAGCCAGTTCAGGTACACATACAAATATAACTACTTTCTAATAAAAGTACTCTAAAGGTCTTCCACAGAGTTCAGCATTTTTCTTAATCACTCAGCTACCAAAGGGAAGAGCGGTAAGAATATTTAACAAAGTTGGTCATGATGTGACTTGCTGTATCTAACAGAAAACAACATGGCATGAAGAAACTCTGTTTGGGTGAATAAGTAAGGTTTGAAAGCTACGTTTCTCAGTTACCATTCCCACTCCCCTTCTCCAGGACGGGAACGGAGGGCAGGACGCTCCGCCTCCATCCGTGTGGCTCGAGCGCCGCCTTGTGGGCATTCCCTGCAAGTGCAGCCGGACCAGCTCTACGGCCTTGTGCTAAAACGCCGGGGCGGAAAGGGAAAACGCCCAGCTGTGCCCATTTCTTATCTTCACGAGAATAAAATGGCACTGGGAATTTTGATGGGGAAGGTGGGAGTCCCTCTGAGACCTTACATCAACGAGACTGCACCTGTAATGTTCAGCTTACACCCCAAAGGCAGGAAAGCTCCTGCTCACCTCACTGTTGCATCTCCTCACGACATGAAAACTACATTAGGTACTCGGTCAGAACGAGCTGCTGCACACATGGACACGAAGTCTTTGCTCTTCAGCAAACCAAAGAGCCTGCAACACAGAAGCAGAGAAATAAAGCTCTCCTTTCGTTTTGTAGGACTGAGAACTTGCCCATGATGACTCTCCCTCTGCCTCTTCTGTGACTGAAGAGTTGTGCTACCTACACACAAATTACACATATATACATATATTTTGTCTTCATCTTTTCAAGAGTGATTGCCCAAGAACAGAAATCACAATTCGTATCCTGTACTGCAAGTAAAACTATTTAAATAACTCTATTTCAATAAAATTCCTTTGAAATAAAGACTAAATTAGGGAAACTTGGATTGTCTTTGCTCTCCCATTTCTCCCCCAATACACCTGCTCAGCCGTAACATGATAGGTCCCAGCAAAGGGACAAGGTACTGGGCAGCTAATTGTCTGCTAGAACCTGACTGCTCTCACAAAGTAAGTTATAGCAGCTGTGCCTATTTGCTTCTTAGCCTCCTCTTCTTTAGCTTTTATACTTCAGATTATCAAAGATATTTGCCAAATGAAAAATCCTCAATTCTGCTTTCTAGAGCTGAACTCAAATCTTCTACAACAAATTAAGTCATCACAAAAAGCATGTAAAAAGTTCAATTAAAGATGGCTCACTTAAAAATAATACATGTCTTTTGTGGCAACGTACACATACAAAAGTATTAGGTGTTTATTCTGACAAGGATAATTTGCAGGCTTGATCATCTATTTCAGGAAGATTTGGCTCAATGACTGTAGGACACTGCCTTCTTCAGGTGGAAGAGCTATTGGAGTACACAAACAATAGGGCAGGCTGAATATAAACCATTCAAATATTAAATAATTACGGAAACAGGTTTTCTTACCAAGATCGGCTAAACTGGTTCTTTTCTCTTGGAAAAAATTACACATGGCTCCAGAGGCAGTTCCAAAATGTTCGCACAGACATGAAAACACCTACAGTCTTTGCAATATGTGATTTGAGTAATGCTTGAAAGGTGTCAAAAGATATGAGGGTTCCTCACAAAATATCCTGCTAAGTGTCAGTAAAATCTACAGTTCTTTATTGAGACATTTTCCCAAGGATTTTTTTAATATGTGAAAGACAACAATTTCTAATCAAGTTATAGTCTTAGTAAAAGGGAGCAAAACACAGCTTGCTTTTAGTTTTTCTATTTGTTTCTAGCAGCCCTTTTTCATCACATGCACTCTCAATATTTGGATTAATTCGACTCAAGGCAAGTAAACAGGCTAATTCTCAATTTACAATCATAACAAAAAGTACTGAAATTATGTGGGCCCATTGATAACTTCACTATATCCAGGGAACAGTTAAATGTACTCTTGGTACTTCTCAGCACACACATGCTCAACTGACATTTCAAGCAGGTGTTTTTCAAGAATACAGATTTTTCCTAATAAGGGCTTTGGGTGAATTTTATTCTGCATTTGAAGGCCATAATTTCATAGGATAATAAGTGCTGGTTCTCAGATGTCTCAGTAACAGGTGATTCAAGCAATGTTAACCTATTTGAGAAACTAACTTACCATGTCAAAGCCTTTTATGAAGTCCTTATAATTTTAAGCATTTCACCATTTAATCTGTTTATCTCCAAGTCAAAGTATTAGCACAAACAATTTTTATTCAAAACCTCATCAAGCTAGTGCTCATTTCTCTGAAGAAAACCACCCCAATCCAGGAACACAGATACTGCAGCTGCTTGGTTAAACAGAACACTGCTAGTGATGAACTCTGTTAAATACTCTCCCTATCTGGAATCAGTTCAGCTGAAAGTATATTTTTGCTCATCATGCATGAGAGAAAAGGAATAAAATGGCAGAATAACAAAAACAAAAGCAGGAAAAAAAAAAAAAGGAAATTAAAAGCACATACATGTAACCAGTGTCCCTACTATAAAATGGAAGAGTTCAAGTAGGGATGTTCAAGACCAAGAATGAGCTTCAAAACAGACATTCCTGATTCTCTATGCAATGCAGCAGTTCCTACTCCCAGGCATTCTGCACAAACAAATCCTTCCTCAACACCAAGGTTGCAAGAAAGACAAAAGATTGGCATGTTGTTAAATGACACCTGCATTTAGATGAGAATGGCTAATGTGAGTTGCAACTTGACCAAAGTCAGCCAGTTACTGACAAGACAGTGCATTTTAGTCATATATGAAGAAGGATTTCAAACACCAGTGCAGGTCATGTAGTAGCCCAACTCTTGGACAAACTATCAAGGAAAATTATCATCTCCGTGCTCAGACACGTCCATAAGTAGAAAACAAATTGAAGGTTCGTGTGAACGCATCAAGTGTAAAACTCAGGTTTACACAAGAGGACTCAACTCTGGTGTAAATCCAAAGCCTTTGAGCACCTCTGGATTTCTTAGAGGGACACTACAGTGCCTGCTGGCCCAGCGCAGTGCGTGCTGCAGGAACACGACCGTAAGGAATGACCATTTGCTACTTTTGCTCTCTAGAGGTCCTCCACGAGCTGTAAATGCCTTCACTTCACCTTCTGCAGGTTCCGCGCTGCTGAGTGCCATGGGGACCTGCAGCTCCGATTCTCTAAACACCTGAGACACCACCTCTCTCTGCATTCACTGCTCCCACTGCATTTGCATCTGCGCCCAGCTCTAAGAATATGGTGGCAGTGACTGCCACAGGCATGTCCCAAAATAGCAGTTGTCACTAAGACAGAAGAGTTAATTAAGCTTCAGCAGTGAAAGGCGCTTTCTGGCCCTGCTATGCATCTTCATTTTTGGCAATGACAGCACAAAGCAGCCTCTGCTTGTATCAGCCTAAAACATAGCTCAGAACCAGGGTGCCCGTGGAAACCACTGAATACAGATTGTGATGCTACCTTATGTCAACCGAGGGAGGAAAAAAAGCACGTTAAAGGGAAAGTTTTTCTGAATTAATTGCAGCAGGACTACTCGAGAGTACATGCAGCAAAGACAAGAGGTCATGTGTGCAGTAGGGAACTTTACGCACTGTAAAGCAGAATATGGGAAATGCCTCAAAGATATCATCAGATAACTGCACTTAGCTGTTAAACAGTAGATGATAGATAACTTTTCTGCAACTAAAGCACAAGAACTAGAACAGTACCATGGGCATGCTGCAGCAGCCTTCTTTTCAACTTGCTTGGCTTTGTTACAGACCTCTTCCCCTAACTAAATAAGTCAAAATAAGTAGAATTGAAACATCATTACAAACGCAGCTCCATTAACTTACGTCTGCTGATTTAAAAAGGTCATATATCCAACCAGATGAGGAGAAAAAAATTAAATGTGGGAAAGCAAGGTTTTATGTATATGGACATTCTGAACAGCACTAATTTAAAGTAGCATTTTCCACTTGAATTCTCTAGAGTTCAAATTGAAGTTCTAACCTCAAAGTACTCTTACTTCCTCACTGAGAGACTGGCCTCTCTCACAGCTGCATGGCAGGGGTACCACTGCAGACCTTCGAGTGCCACTTGTGAGCTGCCATCAGAGCCCCTGTTCAGCAGTAGAACACCATCTAGCCAGGAACAATGATGTGGGATGTCTTCCCTGGCAGCTGCTTGAGAACAGGAGCCTTGGAGGAGCAGTGAACTCTGCCTTGGTCAGCTTGGTCAGCCCTTTGCACTGGGCCCTGCTTGGTGGGTGGTGGGACAGACCTCGCTGGCCTGTGTTTGCCAACACTGCTGATAATTGCAGCCTTGGCACCGGGCTAACCCAGCCTGATGACGCTGTCAATTAGCCTTATCCTGCACCTCACCTTCCCCACCTCCAGTGCATCAATGGCAATTAGCTGGGAGGTACCTGAAGGCAGGGACCAGGTCTCCCATGGACAAGAGCCCACATACCAGGGTCCAGGGCCATTTGTGGGCGTCACAATAAATGATAACTTTGGCTTCTGATTACTGCACAACACACAGCCCCTGCTTCAGGGATGTTAATGAAATGTTGGTCACTGGATGTCAAAGCCTGCTAGTATCAAGAGCTTGATTTCACTTTTTTAAGCCGATAACTGTAAGATTCTCACAGCTTTTTACTTTCGAAGGGTACATAAACTATCGAAAGGAGGATTGAAAGTAAGAAAATGGTATTCAAGTCATAGAAGCTATTTCCAAACCTTCTTTCCCTTTCTACTCAATTACTAATATATCTTCCACTGTTACACTAGAAGATTCCAGTCTTAAGAATAATTGCTAGGAGACAGTTCAGTATAGTTTAAATGCCAAATGCCTTAATGGAGATGTCATCAAATACTTAATTTTACATTGCATCCTCAGTTCAACACTTCTCCAAGAGCCTTAGTCCAGTTTACCTGTGTTAACAGCTCCTCCCTCCCTATTTGCAGATGCCCCTAAGGAACACTACCTGCAGCGCAAAAACAATTCCAGAAACAAAAGCCAAGATTGTTTTCACATTATTCACTCAAGATTTCTTTCCCTTTTCCTTGCCAGCTAAACTCTGTTTTTGCTGAAGCTGTTGTACTGACAAGAGCACTAATGTATATTCAAATGAAATTGTAAATATACAAATGTTTATAGAACAAACAGACCAAGGGTTGACTGACGCCTGCAAAAGCACAATTATTCTGATGGTAGCATTGATAGGTTGAGAGATTAGACCCCATAAATTCCGCGGCGTGTGAAGGCTGGGTTTCGTGTTCTCTCTCCAACAAGTTTGTCAAACTGGCTGGCCCACACTGCTCTGTGTTGCAGTACTCTGTAACAACAGATAATTGGGACTTACTTACCCCGAATGAATACTGGGAAACCTCCTCTAACTGTCCAATATATTTAGTTGCTACCTAAAAGCAACTCTGCCAAATAATTCTGATACATTTTTCATCTGTGCTCTCATGAGAGCTTCACTTGCACTCAGAGTTAACCTCAAGGACACACCTCTCTTACCTAATCAGAGCACAAAGGAACCAGAACCTCATTCTATATTCCTTTCAAGTTAATTATCCCTACTACTTCTAAGAACAAAACTTTAGTTTACTAGAAGTCTTGCGTTTTCCTCCAGTATTTTGACTTGCTCAATTATTTCTGAATTACAGAATACCTACAACATTCCAAGAAACAGATGGTAAGACAGAACCAGTTCTCCTTACAAAGAACCATTTTTTTTCCATAGCACGGGGGCGTAGAATATTTGTGATGTTGACATTTGTGCCTTGGTAAATACCAGAATGTATACTTTGTACCACACAAGCCTACTCAGCAAGAACTCACACATACCTGACTGCTCCCAGGGAGCCATCCCATGTCAGAACTGAAAACTGAAATGAGGGCAGGGCAGCTGAACCCAGATCTTCATGAGTAACCTGAGTCATCAGGTTGTACAAGAGAACTGTAAAAAAAAAAAAAAAAAAATCACACCAACACAGGACAATTACAAGTGTTTTTCCATTAATTACAGATCAGCACTTGGATTTCACATATGGATTGTAATGCCACTGGGGAAAACAAAGTGCTCTGAAACATTGGCTTACACATGTCAAGCATTTAAATAGTTCTAATAAACTGGCCAATCAAAAATTGCATTATTCAAAAGCCTGCACAGAAGTTATGGTAAGGAAAAGCCTCATCTTTACAAGAATATAAACATTTCTTTTAGACCAGAACTTAGCCCATATCTAGAACAGTACAAGCATACCCATTGTGCAGATAATCTGGGAAATTGTGCATTTATGTGTTAAAGGAATACAAAGATAACTACAGTTTCTTCACTATGAAATCAGCAGGGAGAGAAAGCAGTGAAGCTGCTAAATTAACACAATTTTTGACAAAAATGCAAAAGTCATGTCTGAGGAAGGCCTCTACATTTGAGACAACACTCACGTGCTCTCGTATGTAAGGCAGAGTTGTACTTCAACCAAATCCACAGCTGTCTGAGGTTTCTCTTCAAGCCTCTTCTTCACTACTGTGTAAACTGGCATATATTCAGTGGTACTAAAGATGAATAGGACAGCTGTACCTTCCTTCTGCAAACACAGGAAAAGGTATTCAAAATAAGCACTTAGATATATGAAAAAGAAAACACTGGATAAAAAGAGCTTCCACATGCTTTCATGATTTTTCATTAGCAGTTTAGGATCTCATCTGCCTTGGTGGGCTCAGGAATGATGATTCCCTGACATAGGAGCAGACCAGAACCTTTCCCACCTACAAAATAATGCTTTTGGGATGGTTTATTAACAATTTTGTAACACTCGTGTGGATCATGTTGCTGCATTGGGTCCTTCCACCCTTCTCCCACACGTACATAAATCAACCTTCATTGATGGGTGGACACAAGAGTTGTCCCCATTCCCTCCGGCTGCTTCATGACCCATGGTCTTCTGCTCTGACATCTGCAAACACCCAAGATCTTCTGATACCTCACCCATGACTTGTTGGTCTGCATCACCTGAGCACACCCATGGTGCACGTACACATTTCTGGCACTTCCAGCAGCCTTCTTCCAAAAGGAAAAAACATCCAGCTTAAATGTGTGTTGGAAGGTCTCCTAGTCAATAATATTAAATATAACATTAAACACATGGTAATTTGTTTTGGTGAGTTAACAACATTTTTGAGGCATGTCATTCCTTTTCTATGACACCACTTCGATAAGGGAATTTGGGAGGGCTTGCAGATCCCGGATGCACACCCTGAGAGCATCATGACTTGGTGTTGTAATCTGACCTCATAATTTATTCTGTGCAGGGCAAAACAAAAGAATGAACAGCTCCCCAGACCTGCAAGGTAATGGAAGAAACAACACTTGGAGCTAAGTGTGTGATCTGGATGAGCAGGGAACTGGAACTTAGGGGTTTGCCACAGAGCACCCCAGCAGACCAAGGCTGATACACCCTAACCTCTTTTAAGAGCCACTCATAACACTGCAGGTTGCAGCCCATTAAAAAAAAAAAAAAAAAAAAAAAGAAATTAAAAGATTGAGAGCACCAGTGCTTTATATGATGATTTTAATTCTTATGTGGATGTTGATAATGGATTATAGCTGGGCTTCATTTAGCCACTCCCTACTTAAATCTAAAGGTATTGCTTGGCATTTCCACAAGTGTTTGCAGTAAAACTGACTTCCAAACTGGGAGAGACAGCATTGCCAAATTACCAACTGGTCTTTTACTGCAACCCACTGCTTGGCTCTTGTGTCAGCACACTTGTACTTATTTTCTTAATATGCATTTTAATGCAGGGCTTACTATGCAAGTTGCATGGGTTTTTTCATGAAGCAGCAGAACCAGCTGATGATTTTACTGACTGTTGAGCTAAGTGATACAAGACGCTAATGATCAGGACAAATACTTGACTTTCAAATTTCATTTGTTCCCATTGTAATTAGTTTAAAAGCAGTTGTCTCAGAATCCAGACCAAATGACTTCTAGTTAAGCCTTGGCCCTTGTTTGAAAATGCAGGAGAGGATCAGAATATGAATAATAGCACAGAAACCACAATTTAATATGACATTTCTGGGTTCTTGGTGCCATTACTCAAGGCCCCCCAAGAGATAATGAACACGGAGTATTTCTTCTTCTTTCTGTCCCTATTTCATGTGTTTTTTTAAGGCACAGGCAATCTCAGTCAAGGGACACAAGTAATAAACTTATTAAGCAGGCTCATAAAACAAAGCAGAGGACAGACATCACCAACTCCCTGTCACCCAGCCGGGGTGACAACAAAGGTTATTCCCATTAATGCAGGAACTGTGCAGCTGCAGAAACAAACTCATCTACCTCACCCTAGTCAGGTATGCAGAGGCAGGTGTCCTTTCTACTTGTTGCAGGACTGGAAATGCACAGACTGCCAAGATTAAGATTTCTCCAAGGAAATAGGCAGGAATATTTATCTTTTCCCCTTTGCCTCTCCCCCCTTCATTTACCCATTTCAGCTCCCTTGCAGGGCTTACCACTTGATTTCTTAATTCTCTAATCTTTGAGAAGCAAATAGAATCTAATAAAAATCTTCATTGAATCAGTGCTTCAGAATATTCCATCCTGCTGACAGAACAATAACTTATCACATTATGCAGACAACAAAGCAACATAGAAGGATTAAGAAAATCAAAACAAATCCTCAGATGACCATGTGGCCTACACACATTTTTTGAGTTCATTTTCTCTACTCCACACTGACAGAGAGTTGTTTTCCAGGACACCCACCTTTTTTTTTTTTTTTTTTTTGTATGGTGGAACTAAACAATAAGCTCAACCTCCACCATATTTAACGTTTGTTTTAGTAAGCAGAAGAAATCTTTCACAAATGGTTACTACAGACCGGCACTGAGCTTCCCTTCTACAACTACAGTCAATACTTTCTTCCTGTCTCTCTTTTTCTTCCCTCTCTTTTATTTCCAAGTTAAAACAAATGCCATTAGCATACTTGCTGCAGTAGGCAGCTGTTTCTGGCAACTAAAGCTACTAAAGGGCATTTTGAACTGCACCAGAGAGCACTGTCTAACACCTGTGCCTTGGGGATCAATAAGTCTGTCAAGATAGTAAAGAGCATATATGTTCTTATAGGGTCTTATAGGAAACTGTCAAGTGTTTAAGAGAAAAATCACTCCCTTCATAAAAACAAAACTGCCTGATTATGGAAGCTGTGTCCAACACGGACATTGTGTATTCTTTGGAGGCTAAGGCAGCAGGGGAGGTCCATGTACATTCCTCTAAAATCCCACTCCCACTGGCTGGGAGGGAATGTGTGTTGCTAGGACATTCTTCAGGCTTCTGAGAGTCAGCATCATCTGCAGCCTACTGCGATAAACTGCAGAAGAATGACAAACATCTCAGTAGAAGCCTCCGTGTGTGTGTGTGTGTACATACACATGCCTGAGTCTGGAAATGCCAATGTGGTCAGCCTGATGCTATTGGAGAACCTGGCCAGAGCTTTCAATACATTCAGGACCCATTTCTTTTTCCTAGGGATAGAATCATATATAGCACAGAAGCAGAAAGAGCAAAGAAAATAATTTCTGTACATCCACAGTGGGCTGGTTACAGTCGCAAATAGGTCACAGGGGCCCAAATTCAAAGCCTGGGGTTTTCTGCAGAAATATTAATGCACTTCACAGCAAAAATAACATCAACACTTTCCCCAAAGGCATTTCATTTGATAATGATGTTATGGAGAGCACTAACCAACTTCCAGAGCTAGAACCACACGTGACTGTTGAGATTTTGTGGCAACCCTGCAAGCTGTGCGGAACCGAACGTGCCGTGGCACTCGGGGCTGTTTATACCACGCACCCAGCACGGGCGACTCCTGTCATTTCACATTAAGTGAAATGGAGCTGCTCTGCGCTCAAGGAAATGTTTGCTGCAGAAAGAGGACAGGAGTGCAATGCAAATGCCACAGAGTTCTGTCCTTTACACAACAAGCCTTCCTCAGAACGGGTGGAAGAGGCTAACACACAAACAGAAAATCAATGATTGCTCCCCAGCACTTCGTTTACATGCCAGCAGGATTTGCATACTCCAGGGGGCTTAGGCTACCCCATGAACAGCCGGTAACAAAACGAACCGTGCCACCCCCGTTCTGAGCGGGCAGGGTCTCCTTGGCACTACGGCTGTTCATTGACCCGCGCACAGGAACACCCCTGAAGCAAGAGCGATTCCAGCAGGCTTTGGTCACAAGCCCAGGCACCCTCCTGGCGCAGCGGCCCCGACTCCTGCTGCGAATGACACTCTCTGATCCGCAGAGGGCATCGAGTGTATCGCCCACGGCCGCCGCGTTCGCCTCCCCTGCTCACATTGGTTTTGGCTGAGCATCACGGGGGGCGTGAATCACCGACTTGTCGCAATTGCTGATCAGAGTTAATGAGCTGCAGGAAAAAGAACTTGCAACAAATCTCTCTGCTGAACCTTGTTCATGATCCGAGACAGCTCGGAAGGCTCAGACTGACAATACAATTACAGGACATCAAAAGTTGCCCTACATTTTTGCTTGGCCTAAGTGCATGAATGCAACTCAGCTGCAGCCTTGCCAACCCACCTTTAAGTGTGCATCCCTTCCCCATGTTTTTCCACCTCCACGCCGTTTTTGACGCGCAAACTTACAACACAAACTTCTGGAGTTTCACAACCATCAGTTCCGGCACTGTACTTTGCATTTCGCAAAAATCTCTGAAACGAGACGTGCTGCAAAAAGGATTTCAAGCTGAGCAAGGAATGAGCTCACAATGAGCTACACTCCCCCTGTGAACAGCTGTTGGCTGGAGCAGGGCATATTCATATAACCCATGCCTGCTATTTCCCTTAAATTCAAGTAGCTACCAAATTTGGGGGTCTTTTAAAATCAGCACTTCTCCGGGCTTTAACTAGTGTCCTACACTAATTAAAAAATAACCAAAAGACACACAAGGCTTAAGGAGCATACATGCAACTTATTTTTAGTCCTGCATTGTAGGGGCCTTTGATCATCTTTTTGGCGTACACAGTAGCTAAGAAGCCACCCCAAATCGTTGTTGCCAAGCTGATGAGTTGCCAGGGACAAATGCCATAGCTCTTATCTCTCAGCTGGCTTGACTGTACCACAGAGTACTGAGAACCTGGATCACAGCACTGGAACAGGAAGGGCTATCTTCAAGTCTTATCCCCATTCCAGGTCAGGACTCCACAAAGACCTCGGTGCTGGCATGTGATTTAATGCCCACATGATAGGCACAGGTCTGTGTGGAGGTGCATGACGCAGAACCCACTGCTTTGCAAACTCTCTCACCGTGACATCAATGAGGGCAGAAACTGCAACCCTACAACAGGCTTTGATTTCAATCAAGTCTAAACACTCATGCGCCGCATCAACAACAACCACAAGGTCTGACTTCTCCTAGCCAGGGTATTCAGACATTGCTGGAATATCTGGCACACACGGCAGCAACTGAAGCGTGCTAAGTGTGATACCCTGTGATAAGTGACACGTCACAGCTCACTGAGCTCATGGCTCAATCAAGAGCCATGTCCACCTAATACCAAATCAATCTGTGGCTCACAAAAACACCCAGCTACCACATCCTTAGCTGTGACACTCAAGCACATCACCTTAGGTGCAGCGTTACAAACAGAAGAATCGTGACCTGCCCATCTGTAAATAAACACCAAGCACTGGTTCATTTTCCCCTTTCACACACACACCCTCCAGCCTGTATTAGAATATTCTCTTCAACATTCCCAGTCTTGGAGAGCATTCCCTCTTTTGGTCAGGGCACAGAGCTGCTGTTCAGACCACCAGAAGCAGCACACTCGGGTTGCTCTGCATTGCTAAGGGTAGGTGAGCTGCCCAGGCCCCGTGCTCTCCACAGCCTGCTCTCAAGGGCTGGGCTGTGGCAGCGCTCGGCTGCCCTGACTTCCATCAGTAGCTCGGCGGCAGATCTTGCGTTTCCAAGATCTCTCTTGCTGATACAAAAGGAGCGGTCACAGATTTGCATAATGCATTCCATCAAGTTCAACGGGATACAATAGTGTAACAGAACACCGTGGAGGGTGGTAATACAGGGACGCAAAAGAGCCACATGCTGCTCAGAGGAACAAATCCAATTCTTCGGGTAGCTAAAATAAATAAATAAATAATTTTGTGTATATATGTTTCCAGGTGATGACTGCATAAAGCTAACACTGTCAGCGACAGTGTGAAGATGTCCCCTGCACTACCTTCATCCACTACTCCACTACACTACCACATTTCATTCTCCTGTCCTCCAGGGAACAGCCTGCAGCATTGCTTACATTTGCCCAAGTCATTACACCACTTTTTTGGTTTGTCTTGGAAAAAACAGTCTTAAAATTCAAAGGCAATCAAAGTAACTCAAGAGGTCGTATTTCCTAGCTGTAATTTCTCACCAGATAAGCATAGCTGGAAAATCAGTTTGCCATGCCAAGTGCACATCTAAGTTGTGGATGTGGCTAACTCCTTAATTCTTAGCATCTGAGTCTGCTGGACATAATTCTTGCTTTAGTTTTCAATTCTTCCTGTCCCCACTTGTCATTCCTGTGTCAGGAGCAAAGGCGCAGTATAATCTTCCAAATGCTATAAAACCTGTTACAAGAGGATCAAACTACTTTTGTAGCTCAAAAATATCGTATATGTTAACACTAACCCCAGGAAAAAAAAATTCCTAACATTCCGAGTTGATTAGTCCTACTCTTCTTGTCTGGTGAAACCACGGTGGGATACATTTACTGTGCTTAGATGGCAACTGTTTGGAAGATCCTCATCATTTTAAGGCAGGTGACTTTCTGTTCAGTTTACCAACTTTGGAACAGAAAGCCCCCCAGGCAGTTAATACAGACAAATCTCAAGCCCTGCACATTGAGGAATTTGACTTGTTATTGGATTAGTTGGGATTTAGCACATCACAGCACACAGGCCTGTAGGGAACAGCACCAGAGCTGCAGGCAGGACTGCAGCAACAAGAACAATCATCAAGTGTCACCCATTATATGCTGGGACACGCCCTATACAGAAAACTTCCCTGAGTTACACCTTGTGCAATATAACCCTCTTTCAGGAGCAATGACAAATCCCTGTGACAAGTTCACTCAATTGCCTTCTTGTTTCTCCATTTGCAAGAGAAAGCTTTTGGCACTAGTTTCCCGATGATAATTGTGCCAAACGATCAGTAAGAAAAGGAACAACATCGATAACAGGAAATATCACAGCCCCTTCAAGCTCTTCTATCTTCCCCCCTGCCACCCCCCACCCCATCAACTCCGTCATTTTCTTGGAATAACTTTGCTCAGTATACTAAAGAGAGAGCAGAACAGGTACACACCTGAGAGCAAACATGTATTACTGCCACTAACTTGTTAAAGCAAGGTTTTACAGAGCCAAAGATGAATAGTAGAGCAGCGAAGTTCCTTTTTCTCCCTCACATGCGTAAGGCACAGCAGGGTCTTCATTTACAGGCAGAAACTGATTCCAGGGACCTGGAAACAATCAGTGCCACAATCACCTCTGCCTATCAGGGGATCCAGTTGCAGGAAAGGGTTTCTTAGTGGCTGCAGTCCTAGGTGTGGTGAATGCAGCACCCAGCCTCGGCAGAATTCAACTGGTGAAGTCGCCAAGTCTCTACTTGGGCACTTCTACACCTACAGGGCAAAAAAATCTGTCGAGTCTGACATAGATATGTATAGTTTTTCATTAAACTATTCCACTATCAAATGACAAATTCATGCTTTCCAGGAGAGCAGTAGTAAAGCTTGACTGATCCTCAACATTTTTTACTTGCGCTTTGGCGAAGCAGGGTATTTTTCCTCATCTTCCTTTGCAAGTGGCCTACATATCATAGCCAAAATCATATCATTACAGTTCCAGAAATCATGGGAATATCTCAATTCAAGCTCAAGAGAGAAAATACTGCAACATGGTCCAAGACAGGATTTTAAGACGCAAAGCAGTTCTAACAACAGATGGCCTTATCACTTTATTCTGTAATTAACAGTTATGATCTAGGGACATTTGTGATAACATTATTCAGCATAAAAATATTTAGATTTTTTTATATACTCACAGCATTTTTCTTGCTATGCAAAACACCTGCACCATCTCTGATAAACGATTAGAGAGTTGGCTTAAACATGGCTTAAGAAAACAATTTCATGAAACAATTCTTCTGCAAACAAATTTGTGCTGAACAGTTAAAACCAGCAACTGAGAGAAAACACAACAGACCATTTTCTCGACAGGTAAGGCAAAACGACAGCCAAAACATTTAATGTTTGACTGATACTGAACTGAAAAGGAGCTTAAGTTACAGCATTCACCTAGGTGATCAAGCAGCCTTCCTGGCACAAGCCCAAACCAAAGGAAGAACCACCTGACATGGAGCTGGAAGGCTTTGCCTCTCCTCATTAAAGACTCACATTTCCTGTTCTACTGAAAACAGGACCCAGAAGTGCATTCCTCAGTGCTGATGTTAGAGAGATAGGAGATGGCATTGCTTTGGTGAACATCCCTAAAAATATAAATCTAATTGACACGTTCAAGTATGAGGGAAGAATTGCAGGTTGCAGGAGTCCTTTTGGGAAGTAAACTGCCAAGCACCAGAGAACACTGCCCAGAGACAGGACAGAACGGCAGGGTATGGGGAGACCCTGTATTTGTCACAGGTTTGCAGTGAGTATAACAACAGAGGTGCCAATAACCAGGCATGTCATGCTTGATTTCAGACCAAATTCACCAAACTCAACAAGAACCCCAAAATGCCCTTAAATCACTTTTTTCATCGCTGCTTTAGAAGAAAATGAACACACTCCTCATGCCCTAAGAAGCCACCAACCTGATTCTCACCCATTTTTCCAAGTTCACAGATAATTTCTTGCATTCCTCCTCCTCGCAGCACATTTTTAACAATACCTGATCTATCTTGTCACTGGGTTTTTTCTCTAAAAACATGATTAGCATGAATTTGAAAAAAATAATTTCATCAGAATACCAGTACTTTCATAGTTTCTTTCTGAATGACTTAGAAGTGCACCTCTCTTCCTACAGAGCCATAGATGTACCACTGCACCTTTGCTCTCCAGAGGCAAGCTGCAGTTCATGAACCGGGTGGCAAGTCTGAAAGCAGCCCATATCCACAGCACAAGTGCTCTTGGAATCCAGTGATGAGACATCATTCTATGAACTAAGAAATGCTTATTGCAGAAGCCTCAGATCCCCATGAAGTGTAAAGCCAAGTGTCTAAGTGCCTCTAACTCTTCTTTCAATGAACTCAGCATTTCCTAAGCACACCTATCAGTCTCTTTATATCTAAGCTCCCCTGCTGTTTTGAGATCATCCTGACTAGTATCATCTGCCCTGAAATGGGAAGCAACAGGCATTTTGCCTACCTACCAAATCTATTCTTCGTGTTCTTCCCATTTCAGAGTGAAAACGACTTCCTGAGCTGGCTGCTCTCACTGGGGCCCTGCCAGGTCTGTCCCAGGCATAGAGGACTCTCCATATGCAGGTGTTTCCAAGGTAGGGCTCAACAGACCAAAGGGAGGTGTCCCCAAGCTGCTGCCCATGACAAGTGAGTGACAACTGTTCTGTCAGCCATAGCAGAGGTCAGTCACCATGTTAAGAGCATCCTGACCATCACTGTGGTTACCACTCACCTTTCCCTCCTCATTGCAACACTCAGAACAAGCTCTAGAGGCTCACAGCTTCAAATTTATTTTCTTGCTCTGTCAAATCAAAGCAAATCCATCAGTGATCTTTAAACTCTACAGCCCCTTTCATTCCCCAAGCTGATTTTTGTTTGTCCTCTGCCTATTGGCCTCTTGAAGCCTTTTCCTCAGTATTTGCATTATGAAAACAGCAGAAACCAAAGGTCACATGATACACGCGTTTAGTGCATTTGCCAGCACCAAACAGCACTAGGAAACCTACTCTAGTATACAATTTGCCCTTGAACTAAATGTTGATAATCTTAATGAAAAATTAACCCAGTAAAAGCAAAGGAACCAGCCAGGAGAGGTGAACTAATTCACCTCAAAGTTCTATGATCAGTTGGAGTTACCCCATTTCTAGGCCACTGACTTGCACTACAGAAATCACAGACAGCACAGCCTTTCTTGAAACTTACTCTGCAAACCCAGCTAGCAAGTTACCATCACCTTGATTCTCCTTTTTTCCTATTACTAGGTATCAAAAGCTCTGTAACAGGGGAGCACCAGGCCTGCTGGCGGCAAGTTCAAACCTGCTTTGTGCCTGCACTCACAACTGGAAAAAAAATCAGCTGTGCACCTTCACCTGTGCCAAACACCTTCTGTAAGCAAGCGAGACAAAATGCAAGACACAGCCATGGAAGTTTGGAAGCCTAATTACTAAAGCCAATCTCTTATTGTGCCTCACGGCAGAAAAAACCAAAGACCAAAAAACCCAACCACAGAGGCACATAAGCCACACTGGTCCCTGTGACAGCGGCTCAGAATTCTGTAAAATTACCCAGGGCATGCACAGTAACGTGCGGATGTGTCGCAAAAGAAATGTCTCAAGGCAGCGTAATAAAAGAAGGGGGTGAACCTCAAGGTTATCTTATAGCTCCTCAAGAAGTAAAAAAAAAAAAATACATTTGCATTACCTACTCCTTGAACTCAGACACAGACCAAGTTTGACCTTTGCCCATTAAAGTCAATGTAGTTATTGGCTGGGAAATTTAAAAGCTGTGTAATCCTAAGACAGCAGATCAGCAGCAATAAATAGGAGCAACTCATGTGTTCCATTGGCTCATTTCATGATAGAAAATGGGCTTCAGTTATGCACATCACATTCACAACCTGGTGCCCATTAGCAACATAATACAGGCTAAGTACAAAGCAATGCCTTCATCTTCATTCACTATTTTCTCTGCCTCTCATGGATGCACAGGAGAAAGAACGATGTACTAAAGCAACATGCACTTAAGCAACTCCTAACTTACGTGAATGATGCCTGAAGCAAATATTGCATCAACATGCATCAAATTGCATCAATTCCACTGTTTCAAGCCTGATTTACAGGCTGAAACCCATTGGGAAAAGAGTAGCAAACAAATGCAGACTGTCATGGTGGGGAGGAAAAAAAGCTACCCAGTGCCACAAAGCTGTGCTAATGCTCACACCAGAGGGAATGCAGTAATTCTACTAGAATGGGACATGTCCAACTACTTCAAATTGTTGAGGTAAACACCATCAATATACAAGTTGATTTTAATTAAAGAATCCTACGCATTGCACAGTTTTTAGCACATTAAATGATTGCAAAGAAAGGAGCTGTAACAAAAGAAATCTTTTTGGAGATGAGGTGTTAGTCAACAGGTAACAAGAAAATGCTTGGTGTGGGGGAACAGCACAAGAAGTTCAGCCATCTGCAGGGTTAGGTACACACCTCACCTCACTCACATACAGTGCTGCATTCCTGCTTCCCATCTCAGCCGTGCTCCTTTTCCCATTCACACCAAACAGGATGCTGGCAAACTCCACTTGAGACAAACTGAAGTGTTCCTAATGGCATTGATTTCACACGTGAAGCATACAGATGACACAGGCACACAACCAAGTCATGGCTACTTCTCCCCCAGCAGTATCCACTTAAGACAAACTGCTACTGTGCTTACTCACCACAGCTTACTGAGAGAGAGATGATGGTCATTCACAAACGAAGCTGCACCCACTTGTGCTTCACATTGATTGCCTGTCACTCAGGAATTGTCCCAAATCCATGCTTACCTGTCCAGCTTGCACTCTGTGTTCCTAAAGAGGCATCACACTGCACTTGTACCTCTCACTGTATTGCCCAACTTGAACCCCAGAACTGCCTTTCTCCCCTAACAAAGTGCTTCCATGAAATACTTGGTAAGCTTCTGTTGTCTCCCTACATTTAAGTTGGCATTTGTAATGCAGGATTTGCAGCAGGCTACAAATGAAAAGGCTCTCAATCAATCTCATCTGGAAAACAGCTGTAGGTGAAATTCAACGCACGGGCTCAGACCAGAAAGGGATTTAAGAGGATCAGCTTCCGAGATGTAAGCTGTCATGCTTTTATTTGCAGTGATGAATGACATTTGAAGTGGATTGCATATTGCTGCAGTTACCATAGGGAAGGGACCTGCTCATACATACCTTTAAATTTTACATACAACACACCAAGCACAGTATACAAGGCAAACAACAAAGCAGCCATGTCAATAAAAAATAAGTTTGAAAGGAAAAAGGAAAGAATAAATGAAGAAAACAATATTGCATCATTTTACATTCAATCTGGTTTTCCCCTTCAGCAGAAGTCTTGGATCTTTGTGCTATTTTAATGCTCAGCTACTGTTTTCCAAAAGCACTTGAATGAACACTGAAGGACAAAGGTATTGTTCTGGAAGAGGCAGCTTTTTGCAGCGAGGTAGCCCTGAGAGGCTGATTCTGTTGATTCAGTGTCTCTTCAGTTCAGATGAGTGATAGGAAATCCCTTTGTCAGCAGCTCTGACTTGACACGTACTGTCAAAGCACAGAGGTTGACAGGATCTGAGCGGAACCCATGGAGAGCCCATATCCTCGCTACTGGGGATACAACCAGAACAGGATACACTACTAAATGAGCTAAAAAGCTCTCATAACCAAACTCACTTGCTAAACTGTGCTTTTGAAAGGAAACCAGAGGCTGACTTCCAGCTGCTTTATTGTTTAGATGACCCAGAATGTGTTTTTAAACACATTTGCTCAGCTGAGCTATGAACTGGTTCCTTTGGGCAGCAAGAATTATGCAGAGCATTGAGACCGATTATGAGACACCTCCTACCGTTTCAGAATTCAGAAGAGTCCTATAATATTAAGAAAAACTGGTCATGAAGATCAAAGGAGAAGGGAAAGCAATTAGCAGATTGTTTCTTTTGAAGAGGGATAAGTGCCAGTTTCGAAGCTTTTGTTGATAAGAACTTGCAAGAGCCTGTATTTTAAAGGGGCTCTAAGCAAACTACCGCAAATCACAGGGACGTCAGTTTGAGGCTTGTGAAAGATTTCTGCTAACTTTAAAATCTTAATTTGTGGGAAATATTTGCCTACTACAGTGAGGTAAGAAACTCGGTATTCTAAAGATCAGAGATAATGCAAAAACACCGAAGGAGGGACGGTGTAGTCTGCTGGAGTAAATTTGTGAAGCTGACACTAAAGAAAGGACATATTAGGCACTGACTGCTACTTGTCACTCAAAGCCAAGAAAACCAAATACAGTGAATCCCATACCCAGCCCATCTTGCTTGCAGTACAGATAAGTTTGATATTGAAGGTCCCATTTATGACTGAAGATTCAAGTGGCAAGAAGCCAGACAAGGAGGGCTTATCTGATTTTATACATTCTATAAAGCAGCAAAAGCTCTTCAGTCATCAATGGAAAAGACAAGAGCTGCCAAGGTATGCACTGACTGAACACAGGTACTACAAGTAATAAACCAGGAAAGGATGCACAACCAGAAACAGCTGATCGAGTCTCCTTTGGGATGTGAAGCACCAAGCTGTGGCCAACGTGTACTGGGTGCTTAAGCAAACCAAGGCATGACTGGGGACCCCACAGGGAAGTTTTCTGGGTGCATGGAATGCCAGCTAACCAGGAACAGGACAGCTGTAGCTCGTTAGCTGCACTCTCTTTAATACCATTAGATGAATGACACCACAGCCAGGAGGAAATCTTGGCTGAGTTTTGGGCTATACTCAAAGGATTCCAAAATGCATTCAGCCAAGCTAAAATACAGCTGATTCTGTAAGACAAAATGCAAACTCGAGCAGAAATACAACTACCCCTTACTAGCTGAATGTTCTGCCTTCAAATATATGGACAGAAATGAACTTCCTAATTATCCTTTAGAGCTTTGTCTCTCAGAAGGAACTTCTGGATATACTGGATTAAAAGACAGTAAGAAAATAGATGAATTGATTATGCAGGAATGGAAAAGGCAATGTGGAAGACAAAGGTGAAGCTGGCATTTGCCATTTTTTGTTTAGTATCAAAAGTCACACGGGCCTCATTTTAGGGAAACTATCTATCCTGCCACAAAAAGAAAAAGAAACAAAAATCACATAACTGGTTCCCAGCAGTGCTTCTCTCCTCTGGCACACAGAGTAACTGTGGAAAGCATGCAGGGACATAAATCCAAGACTGCTCCAACTTGGCACAGCAGACTCCCAACACAAGCACATTATCCCATAACACTGAAAGCAAACAGGTGATGTTCCAGGGAGTTTGAACATGAAATACATCATCTGTACCATGTTTCATTCAAATAACTCCTTCACCAAAAAGCCTCAGCCACATTACTGGTAACCATAAACATTTACATTGCGTTGCTTTGAAGTATTAATAGCAACATGGCTGAAAGAGCACCTAAATTCCCACTTCACGAAAAACACAACATCTCCAACTCCTGGCCTATTCTAGACAAAGTGCATTTGACACAGGAAATCCAAATACATATATTTATGGACAACAGGTCAACACGCAGCTGTTAATCCAGCTTCAGTTCAGGTGTTGCCTTCCCATTACAAATGAATTCAGAGCAACTTCAGGTTTGGAGGCCCACACTAGAACTGCCCAGATATGAAAGCTACAGCACATAATAAAAAATTTAGCACCCCACTTATGTTGTAGGGCCTGCACACCTACAGGATCCCTATAAATTGCATCTGTTGCTGAAAGTGGTCTTTTCAGTTTAGGTATCTGGTTTAAGGATCAGTAGACAATTAACAATTGATAAGCAGCTCAAATAGCTCACTTGATATCTCTGTCTCTGAGCAAGCTGCCACACTGTCAGTGTCTCAGTTCACTCTCTAAGCTGCACTGAACAATAACTCCAAATCAAAACAGAGGCAGCTGCACTAACAACGTCAACAAGAAAAGTGCTTCAGTGCTGCCTTAAAAAAACACAATCAAAGAAATCAGCATTTATTGGCTACACTTCCATTAACCTTGAAGCCTTAACACATTCTCTTATAAACAAGTTATTAGCAGTAGATGGTGTTCTGCAATGCTTGTAAATTGCTGCTTAGCTGCATTTTAATAATTGAGAATGGAAAATTTTATCACTGTGTACTAGTTCCTCCTCAGGATGAAATGCTGGGGAGTCACAGTTTGCTTTAGTTTGGTGTTTTATTTTAGTATGATAAAGAATTCCAGCCCTTCAGTTTCTTCTAATTGAATTATTTAAACTACCTAATAGGCTTTTTAATTTTTTAAGGGCAACGCACAAGGTAAGAAGCCACTTGTTAAAAAAAGGCCAAGTCAGTCGCCACATAAATTACATCAGGGACAAATCCAAAGGCAATGTGTGCATCCATCAGAGTCACAGCTCAGCAAACAGCAGACTGCAGTGTGCCAAGCAGCCTGGAGGCCATGGCATCTCCTCCAGACACCTCTTCCCTCCTCCACACTGATTCCTTCAGGGGAATCAGTGTACCTCACTTATTAAAAGGATGCAGCTTTGTGGAACCCCAGGATCACATTTCTAGAGAAGAGGTTTAGAACCAGCTCTCCCAATGGACAGTGGTAAAGCACACAAACTTCCCCTGCGGTATCGTGTTCATCTCTTCACTCATCACCATTTAAGAAAATTAAAATGCAAATAATATTGATGTCAGTGATCAGAAAGAACAAGAAAATACAGCTGAAAAATACCACCTTCTCTAATAGTTAAAACTGCTCTAAACACAAACCTACTTGACATGTCCCACTTATTTTTCCTTCTGCACGCCACACACGTTTTCTGTGAACCTTCTTATTTGATAAGGCAAGAGTCACCCCTTTGAGGAAATAAATTAGACATAAGAAATGCTTAGATTAACCAGGCCTTACTGACCTCCCTCCATGAATAAACAATGAGCTTTTCTAGAACTCATGAGAGAAATGCGTTCCATAAAATGAATGTGTTTCTTTGTTGTCAGAAAAAAAAAAAAAAAAAAAAACAACAACAAAAAAAAAAACACTAAAGAAAAAAGCACAGAACCAAAGCATGTTGTTCTAGGCTACTTGCAGTTAGAATAGGTTTTAAATCTTGAACTTCTGGAGACAGGAATTAACCCTGCCACACAACACTCATCACACACAAGTCTCAAAAATCACACTGAAATCAACTACATGGAGCAAATTCGCCTTGCTGGAACTCCTGACATGGGGTGGATTTAACTAAAACAGGAGTACACAATTATTTTTCTCCCCTTAGCTTTGGACCTTCTCAAGAAAACTCTGAGTTTATCGCCTTCCCCCCCCAACCCTCCCCCCAAATTAAATTGGGAAGGTGTTAAAACTAAAGAAACCAATCAAATTAATGGTTTAAGACCCTGGATAACAACAATGCAAAACACAGTAAAAAGAAAACACAAGAGTGTTTAGGCTGGTTCTATCATTAATAAGTTTTATGATATATCCTAATGTAAATGAAGTCACTTATACACTGCTTTTTCTCCCCTTGAGTCCTCAGAAAAAAACATAGACACAAACTTCTCACACAACTACAAACCATTTTTTTTGTGTGACTATTTCCCCATTTCAAAGTAGAACTGTGGTAGAGAGCTGCACCACCTTCTCTGAAGTAATTAAAAAAAAAAGCTTAGCAGAAGGTGCTTTTAGTGAAGTAACGAAACAAGGAGTGCTCAGCTCCTCCTATATGAGGTCCTGTGGCTACAAAGCAGCTGTGATCCATGGAGCAACACTGACTTCCAGTGAGTATTTATTCCCCAAGGGAACAAGAAGGCCTACCCCAAGGACACCTAGCAGGGTATGCAGAAACACGTTCCAGGGTTAGTCAGCAGTAGTTTCCACAGCCTCACCCTCACCTCCATGCTTGACATGGATTTTGAGAAGTCTTTATTGGGGAGCAGTAGCTGGGGGGTGGCAAGGGGGAGGAATGAAGGAATTATCACCCCTTTGTACCAGCACCTCCTATTACTCAGATGTTCCAATCATCATCTAAGGAGCAGAAACCAAAATCCCAGCCTATACTTAGTGCTTGAATCAGAAGCATCACTCAAATGATTAGAGAGTAAGAGAATTGCATCAGGGAATATCAGGATGGACCAGCTTCTTGCTGAATTCAGCTCCTATTTTAATCATATTATTCAGAGCTTGACACATTTTTACTCCTAATAAAGCAGTACTGCTGACATGCCAAGCTTCATGAAATTCTTCTTTCATAATCACATGGTTGTGATAAACACAACAGGGGAAAAAAGACCAACTGATTTTGTATCAGTAATTTGAAATGCATTCATAAGCAGCGCTGTAAAAAATAGATTCTGCAAGTTCCAGGGACTAAGTACAATATTCTATACATAAAAGTTCTTCAGCTAATAAGCTATTTTTGGACTATCCCAGTCAAAGTTACAATATGAATAACTAGGGGAAAAGGACAATCTACTGAGATAGGATTGATTAGCAATCTGTTTGTCCAATCAGATTAGAATGACAGACAGCACATGTGCCAGAAAAGCCAGAAAGCCTACCTCAGTTACCCCTAAATAATATCAACTTCTATGGGGGAAAATATGCAGCTTTCCTTTACCACTTGTATCTGCAGGTTTGGTTGTTTTTTGTTTTTTTTTTTTTTTTTTTTTTCCCCCAGGGCCATTCACTACACAAGTTTGTTCTTGGGATCCCAATTTCTTGTTTACTGAGCATGAACCCTGAAGAAGAACTCCGGGGTTCTGGCCGCTGACCATTTTTAAGTGCACAGTTAAAAACAGCATTGGAAAATCATCTCAAACTCTGGTTACAGCTGAGAACTTTGATCTCCCCATTACACAGGGGTACCTACATCAGCACCAGGCTGAGACTCTGGTTAGGAATTCAGGGCTGATGCTGAGCACACCAGAGCTGGGTTCAGGACGTGCTTATGGTATAATGGCTTTGTTGCCAGAAGACACTTGCACAGTTTTAACTGTTGCTATGGCATGTACACAACCAGCAAGAGACCATGAATTCGCTTGGATTGAATAGGAGTCAAAAGAACACAAGCGGGCCTCAACTACAGCTTGAGTAACTTATCACTATAAGAAATATATATTGCATAATTTGAACTATGGTTATGTTTTGAAATGTGTGATGCCCAGTGGATTATGCTTTTCCTTTCAGAAATACAAGACTTCCATCTTTATTCCCTTTTTGGTTTCCTTTTAGAACCTACATCCCATGTTCCATACTATGTATTGTCATCCAAAGTATTACATGTACCAGAGAAGCATCTGTGTACAGAACATTACCAACATAGTCCCTTTGGAATGACAGCCATTTTCCTATCCAAGAGGGAAAAGTAGCAAAAATGCCAAGCTGTTATTTTTATCCACAATGCTAACTCCTATTCCTCAGCAGCCTCCATTCCATCTGAGTTAGGCTGGAACAGACTGAAATTTAAAAATGTAGCTAAGGCATGTTTGCTGTAGAGCACTAACAGTGCCGCAAGTTCTTTGGACATCTTTTACTTGCTCCTTCCACAGCCAGAACGGAATGTACACAATACAGAACATCACTTTTTATCTGCATGTCAGACATTGCATTTAACAGTAAGAAAACATGAGAAGGTGCCACTTTTTCTCAGTTTCACAGCCATATCACTTCAGTTGGACAGCCCCACAAGGATTGAGCGTTATGGAAACAAAATTTGCATGGAAGGGCACAGCAGAATTAGCTCAGCAATGAACACCTGCTCAAGAAAAAACAACTGTATCTGCTATTACTGCAATGATAACACTAATAAGATACAAGCCTATGAAACATGCTGCAGAAAAAAATAAATAAAACAGGCAGTAAAAATAACTTTAAAAATTATCTTCAACATTTACATTAAGTACTTTGTATACTAGCAACTTGATCATACTGCCTCAAGCCTTCAAGTCTTCTAAATGTGAACTAACTATGCTTACTCCTCAAATAACATCTTTGGCTGAAAACAGAAATGAAGACAGACATCATACCTTGGCTTCTCTAAAACTAATTAGTTATTTAGCAAACCTAATGAGTTAGTGCTCTCATCTGCATTTCAGACACTCCCAGAATCCAGACACAGCTTTGCTAAGACACAAAAGCATGGTCAAGAAGAAATGCTTCTATTTTAGAGTTCAAATTCTACTTCATAGTGTAATACTGGCTATTTAATTACAGGGAAAACAACTTCCATTTAATTGTTACCTTGCAACATTTTAAGTCCTTAATACCAGTTAATTGCAGAAATAATTAAATGCAATTATGTCAGTGACTGCTGCTGATAGAAATAAATTATGCCTTCATCACCATCTTGACCTATCCCAAGTACCTCACACTGGACGCCATGGCAAAGTTTGTCATTAAAATAGAGAAAATCAAATTGCAGAAAGGCAGCCCAGAAGGTGGCTAGAATAACTTGGAACCACAGAATGGCTTGGGTTTGAAGGGGCCTTTAAACATCATCGCATTTCAACCCCCTGTTGTGTGCAGGGACATCTTTCACTACATCAGGCTGCTCCAAGCCACATCCAACATGGTCTTGAACACAGTGCCCCATCCTATCTCATCACATTCTTGATAAAAAAAGTTCTTCCTCATATCCCACCTAAAACTATCCTCTTATCACTTGGACACCATTGTTCCTCCTCGCCATTCCCACAGCCAGCCTCTCTCTGCACTGGAAGCACTGATAGACACTCCCCAAGGAAGAAGGAAGAATTCCATTTACTGTGCAAACAGTAAATTTTTCTGAAAACTACTATGTTTCCCAAATACCATTAATACAGATGAGCTTGCATGCACATCACAATTCCTTGGGAGAAAAAGCCCAAAGACACCAAATGGAGCTGAGACCTTGAGGAGTGACCTCGAGGCTGCTGCAATGCTGTGAGCAATTGTGTACTCAGGCTGCTCAAATTAGGCTCTTCTTGCTGTGACAGCAGTTCCCCGTGCACGCCTGACTGAGCTTTCAGAAGGGATGTATTAGTTGTTTCAATGTGGACCCTTTGGAAACAACCAGGACTTCAGAATCCAAAATTTATCTTTTTTTTCACTATGCTGCACCTCACCACTGGTGCTTGGAACCAGAGTGCAGTTGTATCTATAATTTCCTTGTAACTTGACCTACACTCGTTTCACAGAAACTCTGCAGTAATGCGAAAAATTTCTGGACCTTAATTAAGGTTCACAGCTCAGAAGTTGACCAACTCATAACAGAGGGAAAATAAGGTGTCTTTTAGTATTTCTATCTGCGATCAGACAGCAATTTCACACATATGATATTTAACATACTCCCCATAAAGCTCTTCTGTCTTTACTTCCCCAAACTAACCAGCAATTAAACACAGTACACCACAAACAGGGTGCACATTCTGTGATGCAATCGCCTAGCTCAGGGACGTTCACCAGGCTACCCTTCCAAACAAGAGCTAACACCTGCCTCAAGTTCTAGGAACACAAGTAAGATTTGTAAATGAAACTGTAACCTCCGCCTCTGTGAACTCAATTCTGATTGGAGACTGAAGTTCCCCCAACCTGAATGTGCTAGACAGCTGTGACTGTAGAAATACAGACTATAACACTTCTGCACAGTTATTTTGCCATTCAGAAATCTGTTTTGGATAAATACAGAGAAATAACTAAGCTGATCAATAAAATTACACACCTAGTATCAGATCACAGACTGAGAGCTGCCATATAGCAAACCAAGAACTGTACTTTGGCTTTTAACAGACAGATTAAATCTCTGCTGACAACTGTAAAGCGCACAATAAGTTACTCATTAAAATGAGATCTTACATCTCAGGTGCAATAACATCTCTACGCAGTTTCTAAGCACTACAGTAACTGGGAATGCAAGCATCCCAAACTGAGGGGGAAAAAAAAAAAAACAAAAAAACCCAAACCTAACAAAGTGGAAACAGTTTAGTTTTGTCACAATGAGTCAAACTTCTAGGTTTACCTTTACGATAAACTTTAAGATGATCTTCCCCTTTTTCTTGCCCTTACACATCCTCCCCAATTGCCCAAACCCCAAGGAAAAAGTTTACAATTAAATCTATGCAGTTCATCAGATAAAATGCCTTGCTAGAGCTGTACAGCTCATCTGCCTGAAGCACCGCATCACTAAAACCCACCACTTTGTGCCCTGTAGTTATAATCTTGATTCTTCTCCCCCATGACCATAACATTTGGCTACAATTAAGCTAAATACACGCCTTCCCTTGTGGAAGAAAATTGCAGGACGAGAATTCACTTTCAGGAAGGCGCTGTCTTTGATTTGCCAACAGCAGGGGTGCATTAGCAGTGCCCCCAGACATCCCTAGAGCCTCATGCCCGTTTCTCCCTGCGTGCGGAACTCCCAGGCTCTCAAAGGCAGGCTCTCGGCACCCAGCTTGCCTGGGGCTAGCAGCGTGCTCCCAGAAGGTGTTGGCAGCTCAGGTGCATGCAGGATCTCGCCAGGCTGCAGTTTCTGTACCCTGGAGCCCTGGGTAACACGTGCTGCTCCACACAGACAGCCGAGTATATTCGAACTCCCATTTGTTCACACATAAGGAATGTAGCTGGCTTTTTTTTTTTTCCCCACCAGCCTCACCTTCTGCCCGGCTGTACCTCTGGAATCAGCCCTGCCTTGTCTCTGATGGCAAGTGCAAGACAGCACTCAGATAGGGACAGGGAACGCCAAGCTTCATGCCACAATATTCTGACACTCAGCAGTTTTCACAGCAGCTTGTGGTCCCAGGAGGGGCTACCATTGTTTTAAAAACAGACCCTATTCACAGGGGATAAACCCAAATCTAATAGCCTTCCCTGGACAGGGAAAGGTACAAGTTGATGGTCATCCTTGCTTAATTGTCTATTTAGACACGCATCTCTCTCCCCCACACAAAACGATGCCTAAAAGAGGTCATTTCCAAGAGCTTGGGGCCCTCAGCGAGCCATTAGCACCTCCTAGGCCACTGTGGGACTTGTGTAGAGGGGACAGTTCATACTCCCCAGCAGCAATAGGAGACAAGGAAATAACTTCTATTGCATAAAACAGTCCTTTTTGTCTGCATGGGAGGAAGATGCAAAGTGGAGGTACATTACTCAGAACAATCTCATGTTTAAGTGGAGCTCCTTCTACTAGATGTGACTGCCCTGCTCATCAGAGCAGCACTTGTTTTCAAATCTTCTCCGGACCACATCAAAGGACAAGATCAGGTTATAGGTAGTTACAGGTCCGACAGCAAAAGAGTTCAAGCCAAGAACACATGAACCTTTTCTGCTTAACTATTTTGAAATCCTAGACAATCTGTTATTAATTCATTTACTTCATACCGCCTCTGATGATTTGCTGCTAAAACCAGTGCTTCATCTGTGCTGAGACCAAACGTGCAAACGTGCTTGTGGTCTTGTGTGTGCTGAACACCAGGAAACTAAAACCAGGCAGACAGCTACCAAATGTCCTGAAAAAGGGCAATTCATTGTAATAAGGAAAAGAGATTAAAAAGGACTCAGAACCTTATGATCCCACTTTTGCTGTCAAATTCTCTACAGAAACATGATTTCCCCATAGTGTAGTTAAGAAGTGATCACTTTCAAAGCAGCTAGTGGTTTTTAAGTTGCTTGACTCTCACAGCCATCACTTATTTCAGTTGGCACTGCAATTCTCCTGGCAAGCTCAGAAACCAGGACAAACTAAGAATTTCAAGTGCTTCATCTCTGCTCTAATTGCTCATCCTCCTACAAAGCCTGCCTTTTCAACTGAACAAACTTTGAGGAAGCTGCTAAAGATCTCACCTGTATTTACATTCATTTGGAGATCTTCAGGGCTGCAACTTCACAGCTGTTACATGAAAAAAAAATTACTAGATCAGCTGAATGACTTCTCATTAATCCTTTCCTAAGGTCAAGAAATCAGAAAATAAATCCCCTTTTTTTCCCCCCCATGATATCTGGATGACAGTGCTGTATAGTCTCTCCTTTTGGGAAGGAATTAAATCACCATGAGTTTGGGATCTGTGCAAGTATGAAGCACTTGCTGTAAGCAACATGCAAATTCAGTTCTTGGGCTTCCAAAATTTGTAACACGTAACAGAGAAATCTACTACATAAGAGGCAATGTGAGAATGAAACCATGAAGCCAGGCACATAAGGTGGCACTAGCACAATACTCCTCAGACAGTAACTGTCCTAAGAGAAACTAAACAATAGTTCTTGTTACCAACAAACAGCCTGATAATTAGTGCTTTCTGGGGTTTTTCTGAGAAGAACAACAGTAAAATGTATTATTTCTTATTATTTGGCATGATTAATACATATTATGGTCGCAAACATACTCAAGGCTGTAATAACCCGTCCCTTACCAGGCACAAACAGCACAGGTGGCTCTGTAGAGTCATAGCTAAGGTAAATTCAAGGGTTCTGAGTCCTGCTTAAGAGGAGCAGCGCTGTGAAAACGGCAAGAGGGCTTTTAATGGCTCATAGGACTGGTTAATGAGTGACATTAAAATACATCTGCTATTTGGAAAACCTTGAGCAGTGCTATTTCCTGCTATCTAGTAAGGAGTGCATTGTTTAACAACATAGTGATATCAGACAGATACAATAGAAGCCCTTCAAACACATCTAAAAAATCCCATTGATTAGAAAAACAGAACTTAGTATAACACAGGTGGGATTTTATATTTTGATTGCATATTGGATTATTAAATTCATAGAACTATTCTTTAAAGGCCTAAGGACTGCATACAATTGAAATCAGCAAGAAAAACAAGTTAGAAGTCTCACAAGTTAATGAGCAAGCTTTCAGACCTCCAGACAAGTTACTTTGATTTCCCTGACATCAGTTCTCTTCACCCAAAAGAATTGAATTTTTTGTCTGATAAGCATCCTAAGTGTTTTTCCACAAATATTCAAAGTAATGGCAGATTCACAGCAGTGAGGTTAACTCAGCCAGACGTTCCTAGCCCTAGTACCTCTTGGGCCTTGGGTAGTGGCCAGGTCACATTTTACTACACTAATGTGTCTGCTTAGTAGAGCTGTGGCTTAAACCTCTAAAGCATAACTGATTGGGTCCTGTGATGTCCCTGTTGGTGAATCATTAACGTCATCACTGCCTGAGGTCGGAAGGGAACTACTGAAGTGATGCTCTGATGCCCTTGGAGGGTACTTAGTGCTGTCCCAGGCTTGCTCGAAGACCTGGCTGTGACCTAGTGGAAGCCACACCTCTCTGGCCAGCCCCTGCTGGTGCTCCATCACCCTCACTGCAAAAAAACGTTGCCTGATGTTCAGAAGAAAACTCCCCTGTTGCATTTCGTGCCCAGGGGCTCCGGTCCTGGCACTAGGCAGCAAAGGGAGCCCAGTTCTGTCTCCTCTGTACCCTCCCTACTATAACTATATGTCCATTGATGAGATGCCCCTGAGCCTCCTCTCCTGAGCTGAAGAACCACAGCGCTCCCAGCCCTTCCCTGCAGACAGGATGGTGCTTGTCCTTGAACACCTTCCTGGCCCTTGGCTGCATGCTCTGCACTATGTCCACATCTTGGCTGTGCTCAGGAGCCCACAGCATCCAGTGCTGGATATGGATACTTTGTGTATGGATACCAGGGCTTAACACCTTGGAAAAAAAGCTTCTACAAGGTCAGGAACACTTCTGTACAGGAAGTGTGAAAAGCTAAGCCATCTTTTCTTAAAGCATGCCAGCACACAGAAGGTTTCCTAATGCCAAACATGACCATTGTCTGACCTAGCTTTAACTCTTTGACCACACTCCTGATGCAGATTTTAAATAAGAAATCTGCACTTAACATGGTAGTTCAACAGAGAAAGTCCAAGACAACATTTCAGCATCAAGATGCTTTCCAATAAATTCAAAAACATGCTGGATTCTTAGTTTTGGTCACCTTACATTTTAAACAAATAAATGCTGTTTAACACTGAAAATATCAAATTAGTACAGACCTAGAATCATCTCTTAATATTGAAAGCAGACCTCCTAAAGGTCTATTCCATAAATTGTACATGGCCTTTGATGGTCTGGGGATCTCTTCCAGTCACACAAATAGTCACTATGCAATACACAGACAATCATACCATCTCTGCTTTCGGCATTCGTCTCCTCATTAACTTTTCTGAATGACACCACAATGTTAACAGCGCTCCTTCCCAATCCTACTAAGGAGAACGTCTGAAATTAGTCATTATCTTTTATGCCTCAACAATGGCTGGAAAAAGTTTAGAGAAGAAATAAGTGGGTTTATGTTCATTTCCAAGGCAGTCAGTTGAGACAATAAAACATCAAGTAATCTGAGTGAGTCACAAAAATTGGGCAAAGGAAGAAACTACAGTTTCATTCCCTGAGTTCTGACCTGGAGCTTTTTGAACTTAAGCTACAAGCTTGTTGATTTTACCACTTGCATATCAAAGGCAACATACAGAAAAGTACACGGAGTCAGAAATTTGAATTCTGCATCACCATGTACCTTCTACCAGAAATATATTAATGCTTTCCAAAGCTATGCTTGTACTGCACTAACACTTGGGGAGAGAGGGTAAGTATGGATTAGGCTTTTTTTTCCCCTCCCAGTAATCATGCAAAGAATAAGCAGCGCATGTCAGGCTTCTGCTCCGAGTCCTCGCAAGGTTCTGGCACACAGACAAACGGCCTCCAAAGGGTACCTGTGAATCCAGTGGTCCAGACACAGGCTAACACTAATGAGCCCTAACCTGAAGGTGCTTGAGGTGGGATATGAATGTAGCAGAGATGCCCATCAGTGCACTGACATCTCCACACCTGTCTGGGGCAGAATCCAGCCCAGCCACTGTGGTTAGGCTGGCATTCACTGCCAAGGAAAATGCCAGGCTATGACACAATCCAGGATTTTTGCCTAGGAGGAAGCACATCAAGCATCAAGATGAAGAGAAGTGTGTTTATCACGCTTTTGTTCCCATACCATAAACAAAGGAAACCGAAATATTTGTCCCTAACTTCCTTGTGATTCACAGTGAGCTTCCCTGGCAGACTAGGTGACAGTTATTTGAAATCCAGGGAAATGTCTGCTTACCCAGTGCCTGATGTCCTTGAACATCAGGCAATCTGAACGCTCAGCATGGCTCACAGGAGCTTGTTACTGCAGTATTCCTTACACAGGATCACATATCAACCCTTTCCTTGCCCTGCAGAGACCAAGAGATTTAAAACAATGGATTACAGCAGCAAGTTTGCCTCTATGCCAAACCAGAGTTAAGCCCACATGAAGCTCACTGAAGTCCTCGTAGTATCTCACAAAAAAGTCACTATCAATTTCAGGATTCTGTGTTTAAATTCTCATCCTAATTTCACTCAACACAAGGTTCAGAACGAAGGGGAGAGAAAGACTGAACACTTGGGTCCAGATTATCTTTATAAATATATACATACACTGATGCTTACATATATAATGCACTTACAATTTATAACTGACAGAAATCAAAGAAGTTAAAACAGAACCAATAGCAAGATAGGTTCAATGGGAAGAATAAACAGATCAAGCAAAAAGCAAGCACACAGAGATACCTTAGCTTATAACACAGGGATCTCTATTATCACAGAGTACAATAAAAAAAGAAATTGCATAGGAATGGAGAAACCCCATGGATCACGCTTCACTCTTTTCACAGCATTCCCATTAAGAAGAACAAGAACAGAAGATATTTTTCTCATTTACACCAAGATATTATCAACAACTCTGACTGGAGAGATTCTGAGAAAGAAGAGGGAAAAACAACACTTGGAAAGTTTTTCTACATGTAAAACCACGTGAGAGCATCTCTTACTGAAGACAATGACTGTGGACCTACAACTTACCTGGAGAATTAATGCTGGAAACTCCATTTCAGAGTTCTGTTTGTAAAATTACAGTAAGGAGCAAAGTGCATTCCCCAATAAACAGCTTATCCCACCCCAAACCCTTTGGTTGAACCTAATAAAATTTCCAAGTTAACTTTTGTGTTCTCCTTAAGTGCCTCGCACTTGTAAGACAGCGCCTCAGACAGCTAACAGGCTCTTTAGAGTGAGATATGCAGATACATGTCCTAAAAGTTTTGCCAATCCAAGATGCTCACAACAAACTGAGATAGCAATTCTATTGCTGTGGTGATCTGAGAGAGGTTAGGCTCGTAGGAACAAGTAGTGTTGTTAGGCAAACTCAGTCACAGAAGACTCAGGACAAGGTCGCCTCTGTGAACACACACAGACTGAAAAACACAACAACAAGATGACTGAGCATGCAAAAATTTCTTGCCTAATGTGAAACTTAATAATGGGGCCACATGTGAGTTCAGCCCTGTACATAGAAAGGAGTAGTCATGTGCCATCACAAAAACACCAGAGTCCTACATTTGATGTTCTGGAAGCTGGTAAAGGAAACCCTTGGCATACAGTGACACACGTGCAAGGCACCGTCTGTCGGATGAGGCTTTTGGGGACAGAAGCTCCAACTGCTTCAGAAAGCTGCAACACACAAGATGTTACCTTATCAATTAGCTTCTCATGGCACAAATGCTGCTTTCTTGCTTGGCACAAAAGTGTTGTCATGGCAGATTGAAATCCAAGGTATTTCTGGAGGTTCACCCACGTGGAAAACCCACCAAGATTTCTATTCCTCTTTGAATACAAATGTATAGATATATTGCACGACTATGCTTTGAAATATCAGTACATCCACTTCTTACGTCAGTCTGAACACAACCATCACTAAAATCACATTTGGGAAGCCCATTGCCAACAAACCCACTCTTTAAAAAGCTATCAGCTCACATAGTCAGATCAGTGAACAGTCAACATTTCTGTCATTCCGGCTGCATTGTAGCAGAATGGGACTCACAGGAATGTTTCACATCTTCCCCTCCAAAAGAAGACTAGCAGCATTATGAAAGTAAAGAAGATAATTTGACAGCCATCACACAAGACAGCCCAAGAACAAAACCCAAAACACTAATAAAACTACGACTGGGAAATACACTTACTTATCAACTGCAACACCAAGGCCCAGGTGCCAGTGAAGTACTGCAAATTCTACCACACAGATGATATTCACCTCACACTAAATAAGAAATTTAAAAAAAAAAAAAATCAATTGACTGGCTTGAAAAGAGACAACCCAAGACTGCATCAGTGATTACTTCACCTTGCTGGCATAAAAGGCCTTAAATAAATTACTTGCTTTTATTTAGTCTTTAACCTGGCCAGACTCAACAAGTGTATCAAGTGTTAGCCAGAACAAATAATTCCACCTTACAAAGCAAGTTCTTTTCCTAGTATTTTCAGCCTTTTTTTTTTTTTTTTTTTTGGGTTTGGGTTACTTTTATTTGTTTGTTTTGGGGGATTTTGGTTTGGCTTTTTTTTCTGTTTTGTGTTATTGGTGGTGGGTTTTTCTGGCGTGTGTTTTTTGGTTTGGTTGAACAGGTTTTTTTTTATGGTGCTTGGGTTTGTTGGCTTGCGGGTTGTTTGGGTTTTTTGCTGCTGTTTTTAATTGTTTGGGTTTGGCATTGTATATCAGTTTGGAGTTTCTGTGTGTGCGTGGTACACCAAGAGCAGAACAGCAGCACAATAGCAGTAGAGGTTCTTGGTTTTCAGGGCTAACCTGAACTGCTCCAGGCCCCAAAAGCATTCTCAGACTTGACCAGGTAAATATACCCTGTCTACAACAGGAAGTTCCAAGCATGAGCTGTAACTACCCATCTCATCCAGCTGGTATCTAAATCAATTCCTTTTCTCACACTTAATTTGATATTGCATCACTACATGACCCTTCCCTTAATGCAAATGGCATCCCATGCTATCTCCCTACTTTTAGCATTCCTTTCTTTCTAGTTGTGTCACTATTTACAAAACGCTTCACCTACTAGGATGTTGCAATTGTGGAATAGGAGAGCTGGCAACTTACTTGGGCAGGGCTCACAAACTTAGATTTCACTTACCTCAGCCATGTTCCAGGTGTGAAGCATTTCCACAATTTGCCCACTGTCCTCCCTGTTTGAGTCTGTGCATTTTCTCCTTCTGCGTTTGCCTCCTACTGCCACAATAGGGAATAAAAGAGAATGTAATTTATATTGCTCATGCCATGCATTAAAGTAGTGGTACTACTATGCATTGTAGATAGAATTAAATACATCAGTTTCACCTTCATTATCAGTCTTTAGCCTTTCCCTCTATAACCAAAACAGTTGCTCCCTCTTGGTTATTAAGTGTAACTTTGAAGCTAAGCTGTCTTTTTAAAAATCATCTCTGCTCTGCCGTAACCAAGAGCTTCATAGGGTAACATAACACTGACAAGAAGCATTTTTTCTTTCATTTCTGACTGCTGACTTTACCACAAACCTCCTATCAGTTGGTTGAAAATGGAATGAGGTTAGGCTGAAACTATTTCTAGAATCAAAAACATTAAAGGTGTTATTTCCATCTTGCTAATTATTTGTCATTTTCACGAGCCAAAAACCATAGGATTTCAAATCCCTTTCTATTTAATGATGCTCAAACTCACATTTTGCCCTCCAAATGCTCAAACAAGCAGGTTGTACCACACTACAGGACAAGTCTTCTATGATACATGTGTCACGATGCTTCCCTTCTATATTTGCATATTTACTGGGCATCAGTAAACACTGTTTCCTTCATTTTTTTAAGGAAATGGAAAGATGCCCCCGCTTCTCTAGAATATTGCAACAAATAAAAAGGCCAGGTAGTGTTCATCTTGGAGGGAGAGAGCAATTTTCCAGGAGAGATTTCCCATTATCAGTCACACAAAGTGTTTGATCCAGGCAAGACAGCAAGGTGTGACACCATCTGCCCATCACTGCGGCTGTCAAAGGTAATGAAATTTAGCTGCTCATGAACATCTCTTCGGGTCTGCTGCTAGAACACTAATAAGCAGTCAGAGTGAAATATTGCTCATTTTACAGGGCTGCACCTATCTGTGTTTCATTCAGTGAGCAGAACAAATAAATTCTCGGCACAGTGATGTCCATCCTGTTAAACCCAGCCCGTCGTGTGGACACAACACAGCAAATACTGCCAGCCCTGTCACCAACACGTGCGAGTCATTTCACAAATTCTTTGATGACTTGCCCTGACTTCTCAATGGCCTCTCCACACGAGGACTGTTGTATTCAGCTGCTTTTAATTCACTGACTTCACATTCTCCATGATTTATCATTCCTACAGTCCCTTACTTTTCGACTCCTGTCCGCTTCCATCCCTGTATCCCATGGAGCTTGCTTGCTTCTGCAATGGGTGGCAGAAGCTGTCTCTGCCTCTCTGCAGCTGCCATCCTTGCCCTTGTTTCACATGCTGCTTAACTCTGCCCCCTTTGTTCCTTCTTGCTGCAGAGAGGCCAATATCCTCGCCTCTTACTACCTGGCTTTATCCAAAACATGCATAAATAACTTAGGAAAAAGCACCAACCAGTTGGCAGAAGAGCAGCTCTCCTCCACCTACCCCTCCTGCAGACTCCTCCCTGCCTCTAGAGCAGACCACGGGACACCACTACCTGTTTGTCTAATACACCAATCCTCTTTCACAATTATCATTCATCACTTCTTGGACATCAATCCATTTGACTTAAACACCCGCCAAAAAAAGTTTTGAAAAGGCACCACAGAGGCGGGATGCAGTGAAATTTTTCAAATGTGACCTAGGTTAGAAAGCAATGCCAAGAAATGCTCCTTAGCCTTATTTTTAGCAACGACCAAACAAGAAATAGATTTACTCCAGAAAGAAGCGACACAACCTATTCCTTAATTTCTTCATGGGTTTGTACCACTAGATGGTGCTTTCAAGAGAACCAAACAATTCAAGTCAAAGCACTGGGAAAGGTCAACACACCAGAACGGAAAGAGAGGAGAGGAAAAAAAAAAAAAAAAAGAAAAAAGAAAAAAAAAGCACAAATCAAACTAAAACCACTGCCTTATGTTATTAAAGTTGCATTCTAGGCCACGTTGTGGTTCCCTGGCAGAGAAAGGGAGCTTTAACACTGCCATCACAACGGGGACATGACGAACAATGACGCGTTAATAAATGTTCCGAGCTCTCAATCGCTTCCGGCAAAGGATACCAAGGCATGGAGAGAAGAAAATAGACTCGAGCACCCCCTGGGCAAGCAGATGTCATTTTCAGAAATGAGATGAATTACACTCCAAGTGACCTGAAGCCATCTCACCACCTGTCATGGTCCCTCCAAGCATAACACTGCATCACTGGGCTCAGTGGTCTGGGAAACAAAGGAAAAAAGTTGGTGTTCGTCCTTATGAACAGGCACGGATTGAGAGCTTTTCTGGTTCTTTCCGCCACTCAGAAACTCGTTAAACAGACCACAAGAAAAGCTCGGCGACTGCCTTTTAAATCATGTTTTAAAACACGCGTAACATTGCTGTACAGATGAACAGCTCAGCCAGCTGGAAGCTTCAAGATGCGTTGTTTTGCCTCATGCTCCAATCAGGTAATGAATAGAACATGGCACAGAACAAATATATACATTTTAATTTCAGTCTCTGCACTGTTTTATTGTTTGTTTAAGCCAGCCCAACTGAGACTCCTTGCACTATACGCCCCTGGTTGCATTCCAGTGGAAACAAAGGCATATTTGAGGGAAGTACCTCTCACAAAGAGGTATTGATGAACCAGAAATCAGAGTCTGGACAAATGACCATTTTTCTATAAACACAGCTCTATTGTTTCAGCTGTTCTTCTCCAAGGGAATAAATATTTCATTATTCAAAGCAGCGGCTGAAAAAGCAGAACGACTCCTCCCCCTTCAACCAATCATCTTCCCCTCTTCACTCCAGAAAAACCAAGCTCCCTGCTATCTGTGATGCCTTTCTTGTAATATTTGTATTCGTTTTTTCACTCTTAACTCATCCACAAACACATTACTGTGGAGTTAAAAAGAGCAAGCCTGAGCCAATTAAGACAGGTACAGTAATTCCTGTGATCCCTTGCCCACCACGTACTAATTCCAACTTGCTCTTTGCATCTGCACCAGCTGTATTGAACTCTTGGCTTTGCTACTACCCATGCCTTCATTTTCACTAATCCTGTCTTGTTGTTTTCTTTTTTTTTTTTTTTTTTTTTTTTTGCTTTACTCCAACCCTCAAGCTGCCTCCTCTGCCAGGAATTCCTTCCCAAGTGTGTTCTCACCCGTTTCACAAAATCAAAGGGAGGAACCAATTCCGTCTTCCCTCCAGCCCTAGCAGATTTTAGCATCTAATCCGAGGCAGGAACACTTTCTTTCTGGCAATCACTCTTTCTTATGCACATGAACCCCACAGCACCAGAGTTACAAAAGCCAAGATTTCGGTAGGCGTGGATGCATATTTCCATACTCTCACCCAAAAGCCACACTGGCAAGATGGAAGGAATGCAGGTGAATAGATTCTCTAGTGTCTTGTACCTCAAGAGAGAGATGAGGGGAGAAGTTCTCAGCGCTTTCAGCTGCCAGTGGGATTGGTAGAGGAGCAGCAAGGCATTTTGGAAGCTGCTCAGTGATAGTAAGAAAGGCAAGGGACACAAAGGCCAAGACCAGAAGAGCTGCATAGACTCTTGAAAAACAAAACAACATGGTCATATACTGAAAAAGGTTGCCCAGTTAGGCTGCGGAACCGCGCTACTCACTCGGTCCACACTTAAGTGGCCAGGCCCTAAGCACCCAGAACTAAAATGACCAGTTCTGGGGAGTGGTGGGATTAGACCTCCAGACATAGTTTCCAACCTGGACTATTTTAGGATTCCTATGCTCCAGGATGTCTGGATCTGGACTAACTGTGGCCAGTGACCAGCTCCAAAACTGTGTTCCAAATGTACTACAAGGGCAAAATAAAGCAGCAGATCCATATTCTACAGAAGGAAAATGGATTAAGGCTCCCAAATATTCAAATATACATATGACAGTTCTGTAATGGATTTTCAAACACTTCTCCATTCACAGCACACAAAATCCAAAATCTCAATAAGCAGTTACTAAGTCTCAGTTAGCAATCACATATAGAAAAACATCCAAACCGCCCCAACCACAACAATTTACACCACAAAACAAATGAAAAGTTCACATTAACTGCCAACTGATCAAGATTTACCGTGCCTTGTCAATAAAGGAACCAACCCTACAAAACTGCAGGTAAAACTAGAGTGTAGAAGGAGAGGTTCATCATGAAATGGCAGATTTTTTTCTTCCCTAAACATGCACTTTGACCAGCTCCAGTTCAGTCATTGCAGCTAGATTAATAGGATAATGGAACAAATGGGAGCGTGACAGCCCACTGCTCCAAACGTTTTCATTCTCTTGCATATGTTTAACACGCTCTTGATATGAAATCAGATCCAGGCTCCCCTTGCAAAACACTCCATGTGTTATTTAATGCTCCCAGGAGGGCTTTAATAGGAATGTACTCAGCAAGAGACCAGGAGCTTGAATGAATTCACGGAGGGCTGAGTAAAGGACGAGGTCCTGAAGAGGAAGATCACTGACAGCAGGAGACAAACACAGGAAACACATCATTAAATGATGACACCAGCCCCAGGCTGCACAGAGAGGGAAGAGCCCTGCACTGAGAGACAGCTCCTGCTCTGCCCCACGTCACAACAACATCTGTCTGCAATTATGTCATTGCCATCCAATTTTGGTGTACCTGGTACATCATAAGCACAGGTGGCATTACATGGATAGCCACAGATACAAGATACAAGCTAGTTAGCTCCATTTCCACACAATGATTAAAGAACGTATTGGCAAAGAAACAACCCAAAGAAAATAAACGGAGGATGAACGCGAGGCAAATTCACCCTCCAAGGGAAGATGACTAGAAAACAAAAGCAGATAAAACATTTATTTGAACAGAACAGATTTTGAATAACACAAAACGTTAGTTGCTTTTTTCTGCAATTGTTTTAAACTGACTTTCCTAGAGTCGGTATAAATCACGTTGCTGATAATCTGTACAAACTTGTTACTTGTTTAAAGACTTTCTATTTAATACTGTTACTTGAAAGCAGCCTTCAACATCACATTATTCAGAATGACATCAAAATTCACAAAATACATAAAAAGCTCATGAAGAACTTGGAGAGATACACAGATAATGGCTCATTTGAGACCTCTGACTTCAAAGAAACAAGTATGTCATCAGGGGTATGACATGGCACACCAACACATCTCTAATATCTAACACATATAATTAAAAATTTCTTTCTGGCTTGCTAGAGCTCTAATTTGTTAAGGTTATTCTTTTCCCTAGTTTTGAGAGGAAAAGAAATGGGTTCCTGAATTCTTAGAAGCATCTTTCCCATTTTTCTAAACAAAGGGGGAGAAGAAAGGCTACGCTGAAAACTAAATTAACAAGAGCAGTTTGGAGAGAAAATTACTTTCCATTTCTTCTCTCTTCCAAAGCCCATCTCCTGCCCTAAATGATTGATTCAACACTTCAGGCCTCCCAACTTTCTGGTTGCCTTAAGCACAAGGACCGCATGAAATAATTGAAACCAACAACAAGGAAAAGCTTGACATGGTGGAAAATGGTACGGGACACACACTTTAAAAACAGATCAACTGGCAAGGAAAGGTAAAACCACCAAAGGGACAATGTAAAATGACCCAGTAGGTATCCGAACAGGTGTAGCTATAAAAACAAGACAACTTCAGCTGCAAAAGGCTGTGGTCTCTTAAACAGACTCTGACGGTGGAATTGCCCAGTATGGATACATTGCTTAAATCCCAGCAGAAGTGACACTTGTGTAAAAAAGGCCTCTGCAGCATTCAGAAAACAGCTTGGCAGAATATTTTTATTACTAGGGCTACTTAAAAGCACAGAAAGGGGAAAATAAAGACAGGAACGCATAAAGATGAAGGCCTATTACTGTAAAGATTGAAGAGAAAAACAGGAGCTGCTGGGAAGCCTGCTTCTCCATCAGAAGCCCAAAGAGGTCCTCTGATACTGGAAGAAGTGGATCCAGTAGGACACTCTCAGATATCCTATCATAACGCTTGCAAAACGAAGCACAGACACACGAGTGGGGAGCCTGTCTGGAAGATGGGGGGTGAGGATGTGGTGGTGTCTGCCCACACACTGTGAAACAACTTCTTGGCACGCGGTCAGTCCTTCGAGCGCCTCTGGCATGGCTGCCCATCACCCCCAAGAGCAGAGCTGCACCGAGATGAACCAGCAGGGCCGGCGAGGGCCCACAGCTGCACAGTTAGCTCTGTAGGGGAAGGCCCTGGCTTCCCAAAGCACTGCAGAGATGAGATATGCATGTGGCACCTGGAATGCCCTATTCTCTCCCCTCTCTGGACTCAGGTCAGGGGCCATAACCGACTCCCATAGCACACTGGACTCACCAGACCTGGGTTATTTTGCTTCTTACCCATTGCCCCAAGTGACTGTCCCTGACCCCTCCCAGCTTTGTATTTAAGTGCATTTCTATGAGGAGGGCACAAGAGCTTCAACTGAGGATCTCCGCCCTGTACCTCTTGCAAACATCCCAAAAAGAAGGCTGGAGAGCCCTGTTCTGGTTCTTAATCTCTCACTTGTCATAAACACCTGATCAGCAATTCAGGATTCAAAGTGACCTCCTGGGCTGGGACCATTAACTCCTAGAGAACCCAGTCCCACAATGGCTTTTACAGACCCACCAAATTCACCTTAAAATCAGAGTACCTTTCTGATTCTGAAGGGAACGGTACAACAGTTTACAGCCACGATTAGTTCACCAATTAGAGCTTAGCACTACCTGAGGAGACAGAAGACTTCAAAGGAAAGAAGGACATGATGTCCTTTTGGCAGACTCTTAATACTGTTCAACCAACATTTTCAGACTGCTGCTTAGTATCATTTTTGACTAAAGAGAGCTCAAAATGCCAAACCCGGTCAGGCTTGACAAGAGGAAAAAAAAAAAAGAAAAAGGAAAAAGGAACCAACTGCATAAGTCACAAAGGAAATGCATAGCTTAATTTACAGAGGTTCATAACTAATCTTTTGTCAAGCTTTTACCACTCTACAGGCAAGGCTATGAAGACTCTCCTGCAATAATTTATAAAAGAGGAAACCAAACATGCCCACACCACACCCCTATCACCTGTGTCAGTATGGGATTACCAAGTAAATCTCAGTTCATTTAACCATCTCGTTGAAGCCCGTTTGAGGTGCTGCACATTGACTCTGTTCCTTACAATTCCTCTCAGATGGGCTAAGGAGAACAAACAAGATGCACAGAGCTTTGGCATTCAGTGTTTTCTTAACAGGTGTGCCAAGAGCTCTTCTATCAATGAGAGATGGTGCAAGAACGAAATACAATACAACACTGCTGGAGCAACACATTTGTTTGTGTTACTGCTTTTTTTTTTGCTTTCAGTCAAACAGCAACACCTTTTAGTAGAGTACCCAGGCACTAGTAATTATTTTACTTATTACGTGCTAACTAACCTTTTCTGGTTACATGGGAAAGACACACAAACCGTATCTTACTATCATGGATAATTCAAGTTAGAATCCTAAGTGTAAAACTGAGCAGTGCTTCCTGAAACCACCTACCAGGAAGTGTAAAAACAGAACACAATCAAGCATCTGCTTGGATTGGTTTGTTCCCTCTGCAGCTAAGTTTTGAACTCAGCACTTGCTAAAACATGTACATGACGACAGTAGGGTCTGAAAAAGCCTCTTGCAAAAGCTAGGTATAAAGTTAGCATTAGCTCTAAGCCAGAATATTTTAGAAATTTTTTTTTGCCTTGTAAAATAAAATTACTGTAGTAGCCCTTTGTAATTACTTCTTCTGGTCTAATGAGCTAATTAGAACAAACAACCCCCACCAGAGAGAAAGAAAGCTGGAATACCTTTTGGCATTTTAAGCTGAAAAAAGACTACCACCAATACTAATTTCATGTTGTTTCCCTCAAATGTAAAGAGATCAACTCCTAGTGCTTCTCCTTGAAGAGAGAGGAGGAAAGCTATACACCGTGTTATTTGCCAGGATAATAGAAACCTGTAAAATAGCAAATAATGTGTACAAATATTTTAAACTGCAACTAAAAGGACAGTATCTGCCCATGTTGGGTTTTTGCAAACTTAACGACTAATCTTATGAAAGTGAATTTAAAACAACTTCCACAAGAGTATGAACAGAAACAGTCATCTTTCTATTCCTATATTCCTTCTGAAAAGCACATTGAGGAATAAGCTACCACACAACTCAAGAAGGGACTAAGCAATTGGAGACAAGCAATAATCAAACACAGGAACAAAACAGGGAACAGCACAGGTTTTGAACCTGTGTCACTAAAGCACCATTAAGTGTAGAAAAACCCCAAGTGCACCAAGTCACCAAAACAGAGGACAAACAATTATTTTCAACTAAAAAAGGAGCTACACCACACCTAGCACTTCCTGCCAATTTATGTTTCAGTATTACCCTAGATCTTGAAAACGCTCAGGGATAAACACAACCTATGTTCACAGAAGCATCTCTTGCAAAAACATATTGTCTCCCTATTACTAGCAAACAAGAAAACCACTCAACACGTCTCTTAATTTTCTGAGTACATTTTCAGACAGAAAACTCTGCTTAAAGCACTAAAAACCTCAGAACAAATGAACTTAATGAGCATCTTAGAGATCTCAACACAAGAACTGCTCTAAGGACTAACAAAGTTCTTCTAGGCTGCCCTTCAGTTTCTAGCGGTAGGAAAAGAAAATACCTTGAGAGACAGCATAACCCCCTCTGACAACCACCTCCCCTAGTACTCAGAGGGCTCAGTTATTGTATTTGCACACCGACAGGATGAAAGCCTGCTCTCAGAACTGAATTAGAGCACCCTTACCCACAAATCTATTCAACCCATTAGTAATAATAACTTCGCTCCACCAGCCTGCCTTTTTAACGTCTCGGGGTAATAAAGGAAATCAAGGTCAGCTGTTTTTCATTAAAAGCTTCCTCTCATCTCTCTCACCGGCTTTGGTGTCCCTGCAGTTACTGTCACCTGGTCTTGAATCGCAGCTTCTAGTGAATAGCAGCTGCGTACCTGTCATCTCGACCCCCTTCATGGCTTTGCAGATCTGACCAAATCCTCTCTCAGCTCTTCCCTTTCCAGCTCCTTCAGTGTTTCCTCATAAGAGAGCTGCTTGCTCTGCTCAAACGCTCCGAGTGCTTCTCCCTGTGCCTCCTCTAACCACAGAATGTCCCTTACAATAAGGCACGGCAAAGTGGGATTTATGGTTTTAACATCTTTCTACATTAAAGTGTCCTGACCCCATGGTCAACAAACCTCCTCAGAAACAGTACTGCCAGGCCAGGAATAAATAGGACACGAGCTGTCACCTAAATTTGTCCATAGAGGATTCCTTCTTCCTTTGTTAAAATGTTTGCACCGGGAAACAGAACACTGTGTTTTGTCATTACACAGGCTGCATCGAAAGAACAACTGCAGGCACATCACAGATTTCTCAACTAAGAGAAAAACTGCCTGCTGCTACCCAAATATACATCACTTAACTAGAAGTTACCATTTCACACCTACACGAGCCACAAAGCATGGGGTGATCCCTTTATTTCTCTGTTGGGAACCACCATTTACAGCTGCAACACACAGTTAGGGGGCTCACCCATTCAGGTAGAATTAACTCGCCTGTTAGTGCCACTCGTGCGAGATAAGAAAGCCAACAGCTGCCTACAGCAAAGGAAGACTCGTTTGTACACTTTCCTTGCTTTTATGGGGATCTGTGAGCAGGTTCCAAACACGTTGCAAGCAGATCTAGAAGTGCTGGTTGTCTGGTAACACTGCAGTTAAATTGGCTACTATACATTTTCACATAATTAATCCCTTCTGGTATACTGGAAAGGCTAAAGAACTACAAACCCTATTTAAATAAATTAGTTTGGCTGCTTATGACTGCATATCAATTAGGGAGCAAAAGCAGCTAGCACTGTCTTGGAATCTGAGCTACAAGGAAGGTGATACTTGTACTTTGCTCTGTAAAAACTCTCGAGGTATGTGCATGTATAGCCAAAACAATCAAGGCTGAGGAAAAAACACTTAAAGAATTCGATGTGAATCATCATAATCCAGAAATCTACTGGAGAAATGCCTTCCTCTTTGACCAAATCAGTATAAAGCACAAGGGATATAATCTTCAATATAACTTACACATCCTGTCCAGTTCAATTAACTGGGTTTGCAGAACCACAGACCTGGAATTAACAGTGTAGTATTTCTTGACTCTTACAAGCATGACAAAAACTCCACCAGGATGAAAACACAACAGGGAACCATTGTCTTCCTCCAACATAATCAAGCTCTAACTTAATTCTGTTGGATAAAGGCACTCTGCAACCTCAGAGAAATGCGTAGCGTCAAGAGGCATTTCTTGTCCCTCAGCCAGTAAAAAGAACTTTGATGACATCGCTGTCCAAATTAAAAGCCAAATAATTGAATTCCTCTCTTGAAAAATAATATTAAGGTGTCACTTTGGACAACAATAAAAGGTTCTCCAAAAATGCTTTAAAGTGTTTCTTAGCTCTGTACAACTTTAATAAAAATTAAGAATGCTTCATATTTCTAGGATTTTGTGAATTTTTATTACTTTATTTGAATCTGATTTCCTTATCACAATTTCAGATTCCAAGACTCCAAAGCTTTTGCAACGCATAATTTCTTTGTTAGGGTCTGGAATATACTGGAGAACAAAAAATACCTGTTTCAGTATTTTACTCTATACCTTATACATCTTAGAATTATAATCATAGCTTAGCTAATAATGAATGGCTCATATTTACTTTGAAAGAAATACAAAATTGGTAAATACAAAGCTATATACACATGTGGAGCTTGAAATAAAATCATTTTGGCAATAGCATGGAACTACAACAGGTGAAGACAGGACAGTAAGATGTACATATACCTGGAGTTGATGGAGACTCAAGGAAAGATGCCATTACAATAAATGTAGGATGTTATGAGAAAACCATTAACTCTTGAACACATTAATTTTCAGTAAAATGTTGTGTCTGACCTAATTCTCATCCGTTCAAGATAGAAAACTGGGAATGCAGAACAATGACAAAACCAAGCAAGTCTGACATGCTGCCAGGAAAGGTAGAGTGAGTGGGAAATAATACAAAAGCTTTTAGAAGTAACATTCGTTCCTGAGCTAGTATTAAATAGCACACACTAATTAAATTCATAGAACTACCACCACCGTGAGACATTTTCAGTACAACATTCCATGAAGAAACCTTTAATTTTTTACCAGGGGCTGGTAAATAACTGTGATGGAATTCTCCAGGTACCTGCACTGATGGACACTTTCACAGGGAGAACAGCCTCATTGAAGCCGCTACCCAAGAAACCAAAGCAATACCGACAGCAGTGCTGCCAGGTGATCCCAGCACAGCTCTGGGAGGGCTGAAAAAAAATCTACACTTGCTTCACATCTAGACTTATGCCCATGGTTGTGCCTTAGGAATGGTTCTGCTGGTTTTGGATTTACTAAATTGGTTGCCACTGGAATTAGAAGGTCATTTGGATATGCAGAGGAACTGAATTTATTCTGTTCTTACCTAATATACATTGAAATTTATTTTGACTATAAGTAGCTAAACCTTTCAAGAGAAGAGTCTGAATATAGTTGATTTTGGGACATTTAACTTCATTATTAGACCTCAATATTTAGATGAGGTCCACCATTAGCTTGTAGGATTTCACTACCACCCATCAAAGCTTAACATGATTTAATGTTAACTGGATATCAACGGGGGGTGCGAGGTTTAAGAAACTTTAATTATTTGTTCTATATGTGAGAAACAGAAGAACTCTTAAAAAGCTCTATAACGAATATAAAGAAAAACTGTATGCCCAAAATAAATCCGATTAATTTGAATGAAAGTAAAGTTTCATTTTCTTTTGCAAGCCATCTTGACTAGAATGGAAATCAATTTAAAGCTTATGTTCATTTTTCTTATCACGCCATTTCATTAACCTATCATTCCAATTTCATCAACTTTTCTGTTCTGTCTGACGAAACTTAAGCCTTCACTTTTATTAAAGGAGTAGCTTGATCTGTCAAATCAGGAAGACCATCTGACACTTGTCCTTTAAAGCTCATTGCAAAAACTCCAGTGAACGTGTAAGCTAAAAGAAACAGGGAAGGCTTTTTAGGATTTTAGAGTGTGTGAAAGGCGAGGGGCAAATCTTGCTGTTTCAAACAACTTTACTGTCTGTCGGCTGTGAGACTACAGTTTTATTACATTTTGATATATCGTTATTAGACAACGAGTAAATAAGACGAGAAAAAACCCCAAATCCACACCCACACAAAGCACACACACACACACACACACACACACACACACAAAACCAACTGGCTAATTAGCGTTCGTATTTAAAGCCTGGCAGGCGATAACGACATAGTTTAGTCAGTGTTTCGCCAGCTGAGGGGCTAGACGCGACTCGGAGCAACCCGGTCCAGGAAAAGGTATCGGTGCCTGTGCTATCCCTACCGTGAACAGCAGCCGCGCCGGGGCTGATTGGTGGAGGAGACCGCGGTCCCTCCCGCCAGAGGCGGGCACAGGGGACCTGCCCTACGCCGGGAGCTGCCCGCCGTCCCGGCAGCGGGGCAGTGCATGGGGCGGGAGGGCGGCCGAGCCTTTCCCCGGACACGGGGGCGAGCGGCAGCGCCGGTGCATGCGGTGGGGCGGAGCGGGGGGAGCCCGGAGTGATGCGAAGTTGAGGGAGCACGGAGCGAGGGAGCCTCCTCTGCTCGCAGGGCAGCCCAGCCCCGCAGCAGGTGCAGCAGAGCCCGGGCGGAGGCACCGGCGGGCCCGGCGCTCTCGGCGCCGCAGCAGCGCCGCAGCCCGGGCCGGGCGGACCCGGCTGAAGGACAAGAGCCCCGAGCGGAGCTGCGGTCGGCGGCTCCTTAGCAGAGGCAGCGACGCGGAGGAGCGGCCCTGAAGGGAGAGCGGTGAGGGGCCTCGGCGGTACCGAGGAAAGCCGGGCGGTCCCGGCTGCGGCGCCGAGGATGGGGTCGGGGTGGGGAGGTGGAGCGGGGATGTCATTCTCCCTCGCTCCTTGTCCCCGTCTATCTTTTTCTTCCCTGCCGTAGGGCAAGGGAAAGCCCCCAGAAGCCCACCAGGAAGAGGGTTTGGTGTAGCGGGGATTTGGGGGGGGGGGGAGGGTGAGAGTCGAGGGGCTGAGGGAAGAGCTGTGTGGAGGGGAATAGGAGCTGGAGAGCTTGAGGGAAAGAGCCATTGCAACGGGAGTGAGACCGGGGAGCTGAGGGGATAGCGGTGTCGTGGGGTGAGAGCCGAGAGAAGGAGCCGCAGGGGAGCCGCGTCGATGCGGCGTCTCCGAGCGAGGGGACGGCGTGACCTGAGGGGGGAGCTGAGGGGCGTGGGGGAGCGCCATGAAGGACGCGTCCCTTCCCGCCCTTTTCGTGAGGGCCGCTCGGGCGGAGGGGGCGAGAAGGGCCCGGGGGCGGCGCGCCCGGTACCTGTGTGGCGCGGCGGGCGGGCTCTCCTCAGACGGGCTCTGGCGTGGTCGCAGCGGTGAGTGCGGGGCAGCCCGGCAGGTGCCGGCGCCGCTTCCCTGAGGAAGTCGGATGGAGCGGCGGGCAGGCTCAGGGGGCGCCCGCCCGCCCCTCGGGATCCCGTCGGCGGCGGCGGCTCCGCAGCCCTGAGGGGGGAGGCGCGCGCGGTGCTTGGCGCGCACGGGGCGCTGAGGGCGGGAGCGGGGATGGGGACGCGGGCGATGGCCGCTTCTGGGACAAGGAGTTCGGGATGGCTTACGCGGGTCCCCGCGTACTGCTGCCCGTCGCCGTGAGGGCGACAGCGGTGTCGGGAAGGGCAGCATCGCGCTGTGTGGGCGCGGAGTTCCACATTCCCCCCCCTTCTTGGGGTCGCCGTCCGGCTGCCGGCTTGGGGGCGTGTTGTGAGGGACACCGTGGATCTGGGATGGCTCCCGGAGCGCCTGGGACGCAGTGCCCTCCTTGGATATTCCCCGAGGTTCCATCCCGGCCTCCTCGGGAGGAACGGCGTTGCGTAATTGCTGCTGCGCCTCCTGGTTGGGCTCAAAAAGGAGGAAAGGGGTCAAGCGTGAACTTTGCGGGCGACACCCCGCTGAAGTTGCGGGGTTTCAGCGGGTATCTTGTCTCTTCCTGGCCTCCCGCTCGTTGGAGCCCTGGCCCTGGAACGACATGGAATCATTGGGAATTGCGCAGCCCGTTCTGCATGCTCATCGGAGTTCCCTGGGGATGGACAGCAGGGAGCAACTCCAGTAGTAGGCATCCTTGAAGGTCTCCTCCCCCGAAGCAAACTCTTTCAAATGAATTTTTTTAACTTTTTTTTTTTTTTTTTTTTTTTTTTGTTACGACCTAGTGGTGTAGTTTTGGGAGTAATTCACGTGATATTACCAATTTCCCGACTTTATTTGCCGGCATTTTTGCAGTTACCGTTTCCAGTTTGAAGTTGCCTGCTTGCTTTTCCAAGCACTTGCCACACAAGGTCACTTAGATTTTTAGCTGAGCTAGTTTTAAAGCACTGACACTACCCAATGTGCAGTTAACCTTTGCTTCACGTTTCCTTATTGTTGTTCCTTTGTTTCAGTCATTGATCCAGGCTGAACACTAGATACTGCAGTGGCTTTTCTTTTCCAAAGGACCAACCCGTTTGTGCTGTGGTCTTGTGTTCTGAGACAGCTTTCATGGTGCTGTGG